>NW_010237689.1:178374-203072 GCF_000690775.1 Eurypyga helias
ATGCTTGTCTAGTCATCACCAAAGACCAGAATATTTTCTCATGGATTAAGAAGTCAGAAACAATAGCTCTGCTAACAAAATCTGATCATAAATCTAGAGAAAGTCATAGGTAAAGTCAAAGGAGAGAAAATATGCATTGGGAAGAATGAAACGCAGAGGGATTAGGCATAGTTCAAAACCTCAGATATGGAAATCAGTTATGTGTGTTACTGGATATAAGATTACGACTGTGCAGCCAGAGCTGAACCACTTACAACTGTCTAGTGGTACTTGGATCCAGAATTAGCTTTTGCATCTTATCCTTAAGTTAAATCACTTGAAATTAACATTTTCATATTAAAAACTGAAGGATTATAAAATTAAATTTTAACCAGTCACAGAATATCTGAGTGAAATGCCAGGGCAACATGCCTCAATATTTGTATGTTACTACTTGGCAAACCTAAAATATGATAGATCAGTAACTTATTGTGGTTATTGCTTGCTAAAAAACATGCATGTTTTTTCAAGTGAAAAAAATTCCAGGATCCCCAAATATCCTTTCTACACTTATATAACCTACATATAAACACTTTTTTGATGTTTTCTGTAATAGTTCACATAACTTTGTAATCATGAACATTTTATTTCAAATTAAGGAACATTTATTCTTAATTTAAGTATGTTTTTAAGTTAAATGCAATCAAATGCATCCAATAAGAGATAGAGTAACTGTACTATGTATTCAGGTATTTCACAGCTATTAAAGAGCATTGCAAAATCAATTTTAGAAAGTCTTCCTGCCCTTCTCAGTGAGTGACTCTACTAGCTTGTAGAGCAGCAGCAAAAGATGGTTTTGTAATGAAAGCTTCCAGTGTGTGAAGGAAACTTTAAGTATCATTATGCAGATCATCCTTTAGCAGACACTCATATCTGAACAGATGGTGAAATCAATTCAAATGAATATGTAAACATATTTTCAAAGATCACAGCACCCTAAAGGAGAGTGCTAGAATTTATTTATCCTGAACAATTTCTGATGTCTTAAAATAAGATAGGGACAAGATTATTGAGACACAAGTTTTTCACTGATAATTGCCATTTTAGATGTCTAAATCCAAAGATTAGGTCCTTAAAATCTCTTCACAGCTTCATAGCTGCAGAGGTTCCAAAATTTCCATAGTGCCAAATTTTAATGACAAAAGGACCAGTATTTCTGAAATGAGGCATATTTCTGTCTGAACAAATTTGACCACTGTTTGATACTTAGATTAGTTACACTGAGGATCCAGTGACATTTGCAGCTCGATGACGTTGATGTGTTTCCTGGTTCAAAAGACATGACCAGTGCTACCTCTCTACCTCTCTAGCCAAAATCTGAGAGGATGCATGTTTTTCTTACAAACTACAAACTACCTACAATCCACCTGGAGAGCTCACCTGGAAGATGTGAGACCCAAGACTTATCTTGTCCTCTCCTGCACTTCCCTTCTCTTCCATACCTTTCCTACCTGTCAACATTTTCTATACCCTTCTGTTTTCTAAATTCTGATTTTAAAATCAGTTTAGGGTCATTTATAACTGACTGGCATCATAAAACTGCATTTTTCTTATGACTTTAAGTGTCCATCATTTTGGAGCAAAGCAACACCTTGACCCTTATAACAGTTGCATGCAACTACTATAGAATCAGCTTGTCATAGGCTACACTAAAAATCACATTTCTTATTGCCAAGTTCAGCCAGGGTGAAATTTGATTTAAGGCAGTAGATAATTCCTTTAAACACTAAATTACCTCTCTGTGTGGTGTTAGCAGATGACACAAACCTAAGTAGTGTTTGAGACTTGCACTCACCCTACTTCACTAGTTTGAATCCACATCTATTATATAGCATTAAGGGCTTTGAAGGTTCAAACTGATGATGACAGAGAGAGATGAAAACTTATACTTTGATGAAATCTAGTATGCATGTAATGGGAGGTTGCATTTAGGATAATAATTCTTACACAATGAATGAAAAAATAAATAATTTTTCAAAATCCTCTTCCTATTTTTCATTGTGCCTAAATAGCCATTAGTTATTTTAAGGATTGGGGTGGTTGCTCATATTTAACTAACTGTTTATGTAATGAAAAAAATGTGAATCTTAGAATTTTCCCTGACATCTCTCATTATTCTTGAATAGTAAAACACGGACATTTTTGCAGATAGCTAACCTGTTACTTGCTCTTGCTGAATTTTATGTTTTTTTACTTGTATACCAAGATGTTTGAATTAGAAGTGATGACATTTATGGTGTGTGAATATGAGCTCTTACATTCTTTAAAGCCTCAAGGCCACTACGTATTTTGCCAAACAAATAAGGTGTCCATTCTCCTTCCCAGTCTTCACTGCCTAATCCTCAGGTCCCACCAGAGTGCCCCTGAGAAGAAAGCAAGGGCCAACTTTTATATGTATTTTGCAAAAGGCACATTAAATCATGCGCAATCCTTATGTGTGACACGAACAGTCAGAACAGATAATTTAGCCATCTTGAAAATCTTTTGAAGTGTAACTGACTAACATCTCTTTTCATCTTCTCTATAATTTCAGTCTCATCTGAAACATGTCTAGTTAACAGGAACAAAGAGTATCCTTAAACCCATCTTGTCATATTCTTTTCAACTCCCACTGAACCAAGAGTTTCTGTGTCAAATCAGAGCATCTTCTTACTCTTCCACATGCTTTTTTTCCTTATTGCCCTACAATTGCAAGTACAGCAATTCGGAAGTTGGCCATTGAGTTTGCATATGGAAAGTCAGTACTAGACAAAGAAAACCACTTACAGTTAAGCAACTTTTCTTCTTGGTAGTGGTCTGTGTCTACCTGTGTCTAAAAGCAGTTTCCCTGTGCAAACGGAAACCAAACTTTCTGATGTTAATGGCAAACCATGTGTATTTATGGACACACATATTTATATAAATGGACAACAAACAAAAATCTTGGATTGAAGGAATAATTATGAATTTATGATCAATGACAAAAGAACATGATTTGTATGAAAAGTTAAACAATTTACCTTTAAAATATATTGTAAGATAGTCGATTGCAAAAAAAGTCAACAGTGAAATCATGTTTTTCCTACTATTCCAGTATAATCAAGAATTTAACCAAGCCATGCAGTTTTATCGTTTCATTTGTCACAGTGTATGTCTACTTCAGTCCTCACTGCAGACAGAGGAGCTTCCAGGGATCTGCTGCATAACATAACGGTAATTCTCTGAGGTTAAGAAATCTCTTAATCAAATGATCTACATGATAGGAAAGGTTTGAAAGGTTGAAGAATTTTAGGATTCTAGAAAAATAGTAAGAAGTAACAGCAACTTGAGGGAATAAATCAAGAAGAACCCGTTGATTGTTAATAGCTTAGCACTCTTAAAAAAAATAGTAATATTTTAAAGTACATTTTTCCACTCACTTTTTATATTTATTTTTCCTTTTTCTAAAGCTTTCAGGTTTCTTTTGTATCTGATTAAAAAAAGGCAAATCCCTTATAACCCATGTATTAGCTGTACCTCTAGCAAAGTCCTATTTTAGCTCATCTAAGAACAGAAAAATATGGAAGAGGAAAGAGTATGTTAAAAAAGGAGAGCATTTTACCGCCTGATATTGTGGAGAACTTATACTGCGTATCATGTGATTATACTGTCAAAAAATCTTTCTTTGGCATGTGCCACAATCTGGCAGGATAATTATGAAAATATTATTAGGAAAAAATATACATAAGCAAATATTTATTTGTAAATACAAGCCAGAGATATTTAAATTTTAGTTTGATCTGATGGCAATAATCAAGACAATAAATACCACAGTAAGTTTACACTTGCTGCCAAAGGCCTGAAGAGAAATAAGATCAACAACAACTGAAACACTGTCTTCCAGTATGTCTCTTTTTGTTAGATTTGGTTTTGATCGATTTGATAAATCCTGTTCCTGAAATCAGATTATGGCAAGATGTGGTAATATCTTTTCAGCAAAAGGCTACAACTTTGTACTGAAAAAAAAGCCTAATGATTTAAAACTCAAAAGATGTAGAATCATTGAGACAGAGTCACTTACTGTCAGTATGAAATGAGAGAAGACATTTAGATGCCAAAACTACTACACAGTAGTTCATGAACAGCAGAAGTTCAAGGAGTTCTGGTGTACTTCATGTGATCCTGTACAATATAATGGAATTATTTTTGCAGTCACTGCAATGTAGCTGGGAATAGGGTACTGCATTTTTACTAACTGAAAATCTGCTGAAACCAAATGCATTGAAAATGCAGTGAAACTAAACAATAAATTCATTGTATATTTGGGTAATTGAACTTTGAATGCCCAGGACAGATGATTTCTCTAGTTATTAGAAACTTGTGTCACATAGCACAGGGACAAGTTTTCTCATTCCTCTTTTCAATCAAGAAGTTTCTGTTTTCCTGCAATTTAAGGAATAGACTTATCTGACTAGTCCATTTAAGCATGCTCTCTGGAAAACCTTAATGCATGCTTTATTCTTTCTATGTTTGATGATTTGTGACTTCTGTTTCATGTGGGCAATCTACAGGGATTTGTTAATAGGAAGATACTACTTCCGTTTTTCTAAAATCATTCAGGAATAAGTTGGTCATCCCTAAGTGGGAGTCAGTAAGGTCACAAAATATTTGTAATTTTGAAGAAAATGATAACACCCTTACAATACATAAGCTGTAAACATTAGAATAAAGGTGAAGAAAAGACTTTTGTTGCTGCAGTTTCTGTATGGTTTTGGTTTATTTTGTTTTTCATTTAAGCAGTTCATTCATCTTTTTCCTTGTGCTTTTAAGGCCTGTTGGTAAGTTCAGAAACCTGCTTTAATTGTCACATTATCTTGGCCAAAATTCTCATTTATCCTTCCTGACTGTCACTGGACAGAGAAAGTAAGATGGATCGGTATTTTGTATTAGTCCCTTAGGACAGGTACCTGCACAATCTTATACTCTTCTGCAACTACCAAAACTACCATAAAGTTTTAGACAATTTCTATGGATGTGTGTCTTTGGTAGGATAAACACCTTCATCTGCCTTCATTTAATGTTGATTTTCCCTTAAGACTTCAATTATTTGCTGGCAACCACAGAATGGTATCCCCTAGTTATTCCTTGGCTTTAATTTATAGATATTCATTCAGTCTGAGTCTAGCAACTGAAACGTGAGGTTGATTTGGAAGATAAGGGAGAAGATAGCTCTTAATACTTCCACCTATCATTTCTCAATGTGTTTCAAAATAGAACTGCATGCATGGGTAATAATTCACATGTAAATGAAATGCAAGTTATGGTGGATGGAGTAATGCAAGTAGGGTGTGTTGATATTTCTTGGTAACTTGAGCTCCTGAGGAGAAATTCTGAGATTGAATTTCCTGTGCCACCACCTGCACATGCAGGATACTTTCTAGTTGTAAGCACGTATGATCACAAATGTTTCAGAAAGTATTTTGAGAACATGAATAGAAGTAGATTATTTAGCTGTTTCTCGGCTCTTAGCAAATCTCATTTATGCATTTTTACAATTTAGTGTCCTGATGAACTAAAATTGAAATGAATGGAAGTATAACCCCCTAACAATAGTAAATATGACCAGACTTGTTTCTCTCTGCAGTGTTAAACCATATAATAGAGAACTCCTTGCTTTACTACATTTGAAGGAAGAAAAGTTCTTGCTAGGAAACATATACTGACTAACTTTTAGAGGTCTTCTGAAAGTTTTTGATAAAAAAACTTCACAGTGAAGCCTCTGAGACAAAAGTTTGCTCAGAAAGAACTAATCGTGTCCTCATCTCATGTCAGAACATTTTTTTTGTTGTATTGCATTGTTTCCCTGTGTTGGTGAAAATGTTATCTCAGGCTCATTGCTCAAGGTCCTGACCTGCAGATATAAGACATTTTGAGTGATATTTTTCAGTGTAGACCAAAAACCGTTTTGAATCTTATCATCTAAGTGAATATCCTAATCTTTACGCTTAAAAGACACACACTTAAAACATTCAAAGGCTTCTTTTTTATTTTGAATCAAAAAAATAAAAATAAATAGTAAGAAGAATGCAATTATTATCTTCTGCTGTGTTCTATTCACAGATCTTGCAGCTTAAGGCAATGATCTATATCAGCTTTACACAGGGTTACAGCAGTCACTTGGTAGTTCATAAGACACTGGAAATTCAAGTAGTTGCTTATTTTCAAGTTGAAACAAAAAAAGGGCCCAAGGACCTGATAGCAATATCACTTTATCATTCATGTCACCACTATTAGGTTGCCTTTAACAACATTCTAAGTAGTATTTACCCATGAACTTGTACTTGAGCAGCCTGTATAATACGTGCTCCCTCAAAAATAAATCACTACCAAACTTCCATATCCCCAGACATGTGACTATACCATTAGCAATGTCTGTTTTGCTACATGACTTTTTCAATATATTCAAAACTGCCTTCTTATTCTTGACACCACCAGAATTTGACACCATGTGAAAGATTTAAAAATGAGTGTCTGCAGGTGTAATTGCTAAATTAAATCTTATATGACTTTTCATTACCTCCCAGAAGAGTAGCATTCTGTTTTTGCAATGGCTATCCTGTAGAAACATGAGAATATACTTCTCAAGGACATTTTGCCGACAGAAAGGCATTTTCTGCACAGAGTTTATTTTACATTATGAAATACCCTGATGGTTTTGAAACTCTGATGTTAATATATCTGACAATGCAAGACACTTTTGTGACCACATGAACATTAGTTGCAAACATAGATACGTCTTATCATCTCATTTTTCAAGCTACTAAAGAATATAGAGATAAATTGCCACACATTCCTTGCCCCAAGGACAGTGGACTGTAGGTGTCAAAGCAGAGAAGACTAATTAGTCACCTTTCACTGCCTCAAGGTCAGAGGAACAGGTTTTTTGTAGCTTGCATAAAGTGATCATCTATACTCTCTTATGGCCAGAATGTCCCTCTCCATTTTCCTCCCTATAGCATCTGTATGGGCAGCCATGGGGAAAAGACTGCAATACTGAAGTCTTGTTTTTGCAAAGTGCTTTGGTTACCCTCAAGCCTTTGTATAATACTTTATTTTCTTCATGGATTCAATTGATCATACAGTCCACTGTATTTTGGTGAGTAGTGTGCTATTGAAGTCTGTTTATCTTCACATGCATTGTCACCTGTTTTGGGTCTTTTTGATACAGGTCAGAATCCTTCAACTTTGAAGGTTAAAGCCATCTTTTACGTCCTGTGTTTAACATGCATGTGGTAAACGATCAGCTATCCTCACGCAAAGTTTCCTCTTATGATGTCTTTTAAATAGCTTAATGCTATGTTAATGCTGAAAATAGGTTTTTCATAATTTGTAATGCATTGTGTGAGGTCTGCTTATATACAGCTGTGTAAAATTTCACCCAGTGTAAGATTTTTCCAAGTGATTTCTTTTTTTTATAACATGCTGTAAAAGTCACATTTTGCTCCATTCGGTACTTACCTAACTTACCTAATCACAAATATTGTTCAACTAAAGAATGTTACAATTTAATAATTAAAAAAATCTCACTCTACTCCTGTAATTAATGACATGGAAGTAAAATGCAGAGGCACTTTTTTTTTTTTTTTTTAATGGGTTTCATTTACCTGTGAATTTACAACTATTCATGCTTGGCCATGCAATATAAATCAGGTGGTCCACAACCATATTATACTTTAAGAATATTTAAGAAGTGTAGATGGGATGGGTATGTTAGATTTTCAAGAGAGAAGGGTCTTCCTCTTGTGCTATAGGAGAATGAAAGTGAAGTTCTGACAAATGCTCAAGAAAGAGTTCTACTTATTCTGGAATATGACCAAACCTTATTAATGCAGTTATCAAAAATATCAGAATCACCATGGAGCAAAAACTCCCTTTCATCTATGTCATCTGTAAGGCACATAACAAAATAAACCTTCTATCTGCCACATTCATCATGCTTTTATTTTTGTTTCTATTCTGTTGTCTCCTCATTTAGTCAATCATGCAAATAGAACATTTGTTCCTCTCCAAACTGTAGCGTTCAAACTCAAAGTCGTTTAAAAGAACCCAGTTAAGACCGTAATTAAGCACTGGGGAAAATACGAATATCAGTTATCATCCACATCAAATAAAGAAAAGAAAGGAAATTCAGACTGTGAAAAAGGATGAGAGACTGGCTTTGAAATCAAAAAGTTAAATAGATTTTTTCCTAATGTATGGCTAAGACTACTGCACTGAATATTGTGGTTACAGCAAGATTTTGGGAATATAATTCATTCAAAATACACATAAATGCAGAGTACATTGTGGACTAACTAACAGCAAAACTTCGGAATGAATTGAATTTCTTTCCTTTTACACTTTGAGTCATAAAATGCAAGTGATTTTCATTCTTTCTCTTTTAAATATGGTCTTTTAATGAGGCATTATGAAAAGAGACATTAAACAAGCTCTGTTTTAGTCAGGATTGTGAAACAGAGAAAATATTTGATTCAAAATGCAACCTTTATTGTAGCCAAACTTCTAACTTTTCTGTAAAGTCCTGTGAAAGGAGTCTTGGTCTGTTGTTTTGGGGGATTTGTTTGGCTGAGTAAGGTTTCTTTGTACTCTTCACAGAAGTCTGTAGCAGACCTCAGTTGTAGAATCAAGAGTTTGATCCCTACATTGATTAAATTTAAGCTGAGATTTTGCCTCTGGGAATGTAAATGAATCGGGTCAAATAATTGAGTATATATTTCAAACGCTAAAGCTCTGCAACCAGCTACGGGTTTTTACCCAAATTGCAGAATAAGCACAGTCTGTGATACATTACTGGTGTACTGATAGTGAGCCTGGAAGCCAAGATTTCTGGACTCTGTAGCTGTTCAGTGTTAAATCAGGGACTCCAGAAATCCCAGGAAGTATGTTTGGCCAAGAGAGGACCTTCTTGCTCATGTCTGGAGTGGGAAGAACCTGAAAATTCCAGACAAAGACACTTAGGAAAACTAAGAGCCCTTGGGACTTCCAAGCACCTCAGGGAGCCTCAGGTACTGCAAGAGTTCTGTCGTCACCAAGGTAGAGGAAGACTGCTTGGCAGGACTCCTTTAGAGCTTGAGAATCTGAATATCTTCATGCCATTGTGATCTGCTTGAGAATACCCAGAGGGAAAAGAAAGAATCTTTTGTGGCAATTTAACAAGGTGCCTAACAGGGAAACAAGTAGGTTTGAAAGAACCAGCATCACACAATGGAAGTCTGTACCAGCACATACTAGTACTCAGCCAGCAATTCATGTGATATGACCAATTCCAGGTAAAATTGTCTTTGTTTTTTCACTTATCACACAGGTTGCATGAAAATAATACTTTGAAAGGCATTTCTTTGAAACAGAGCCTGAAAAGCATGTTAATAAGAATAGTGAAATGCATAAATGCAAAAAACCAAAATCTTGTTCAATGTCCTGCCCCTCACAATCAACAAGAGCAGATTCTTAAAAGAAATAAGGTATTTATCCCCCAGCTTTCACAATTCACCTACTTCATGTCACTATAATTCTGGGGGACTTCTATCATATCTGCTATAAGTAGTCTCTCTCCAAACCTATAGAAGCTACTTCATTTCTCTCAACACACTTCTTAACTATTGATCTATACTTTTTCATTTTAATGTCAGTTTTCTGAGAGAGTAAGGCCAGGGCTGCAGGCAGCATGTAAGAATGTGCGCTCTAACCAAATTGCCTATTCTGTTCTTATTTCTATTCCTGATGGTGGGTAACACTCATTTTTCCATTTTGCCTGCTGAAAATTCTATCTGATATTTCCAAAGAGCTACCTACAAAAACTTCAAGAACTTTTTCATTCCTCGTAATAGGGTCTGTAATTGTGAGTATGTCACTGGCTGATTTTTTAAAAAATTAATTACCTTGTATAATCTCATTTGAGTTAATCTGCCACTTTACCTCCAGTTTCTTGAGGGTTCATACAAATACTGTAAGGTCCTTCTTTAGTACTTCATGTTCAGCTTTGACTCTTCTGCATCATTTTGTATTATCGGCAAGCTATATCACATCATTGATCATATAATAAGATGTATTTATGAACATATTTAACAACAGACCCAAGAAGGTTCCTCTGAGAAGTCCCTGTAATTGTGAAAACTGACCATTTATTCCCATGTTTTGTTTCATATCATGGGAAAATCTTACCTGGTATCTCTGATATGTTACTTATTTAGGAAATTTTGTGTAGAATATACTGGAAAGCCAAGAATGGCTTATTAACCAAATATCCTTTTATTTTCTCACAACTTTATTTCTGTCTTGGAGAACTCTGGTGGATGTATTCTTCTACAAAAGCTGTGTTGATTCCTTGTAACATGCAGTATTTATCCTCAGGTCACTATTTCCTCTTGTTTCTATCATTTTGCCAGTTGTGAAGCTCAGGCTGATCTACAGTTATCCAGGTCATTATCCAGCTTTCTTTCACAAGCAGTCATTTCTACTGCTACCTTTTAGTCCTTCAGTACCTGTTCCAGTTTAAACAGTACTTTAAGTTACCCATAAAAATTAGTTTCAGAGAGGGATCTTCCTCACCTCCTGTGGGATAAAAAAAAAATTACATGGAATTTATCTATTTCTTTTTCTGATAAAACTTTGGGTTTATTGTGTATTATCAATATATGGTCTGTTTTTATATATATAAGACCTATATAGGTCTTATATGTCTGCCCTGTCAGGTTTTCATTAAACTATGAAGCAATGGAAACTAAATGAACACATTCTCTTTTCTACTACATCATGTATTTCTGATTCTGAAAGTAGTGTGAAATTCAATGCTAATCCTATTAGAATTGTCATCTTATAATGCAGAATGTGAACGTGGCTTACGGTGGACTTTTATTGGCAAAACCAGTATTTTGTTAAATGAAACAGGTGATACGCTTATTCTGTTCAGATATACTGTGGAAATTAAACTTGTTCAATAGAATGTTTTAAACTGAAATAATTTATTTTGCAAGGATAAAGACAGCCTAGTGATTCATTTGGGTCTGTTTTTTCAAGTACACTTCAAAGAAAAGTTAAAGACAGTATAAATTTTGTAACGCAGTAGTCATCGTACAAAAGGATGAGCAGACTATAACTCTTGGAGCATTCTTGAATTAACTTTTGAATGATCTCAGAAATTTTATCACCCATAATTTCTCCCTTTCTGTTTGGCAGGTGAGTTTCCTAATATTTTGAAAGTGAACTGGTATGATTTATGAGGTTTATTGCTTTATTATTTTTAAAAATGTCATCATCTGACAGTTCCTGAGATCTATTAGAAAATTTAGGGTCTATCTAGGAATTATTTAGATTCCAGAAAGCATGTTCTGATCACAGGCCCTTGTGCTACATTGTACCTTAACATTATACACTGTGGATAAAGCATAGGGACCTTTGTGTTTACAGTGTAATTTATCTTTTCTCTTGTTTATTAAGGCTTTATGCAGAAGTTGGCTATGAGAACCAATCTCTGCTTAGAAGCAGCAACCAAAATGGGCAAGGCAAGTGTATCATCTCATGTGCTGCACTAAAGAGGCAGGAGGGAAATGAGGAAGGAATACTTGGCACCACAAATGTCTCAGGTATGTGGTGTCATCTCAGATCCTATACCATGAACGGTGTAACTAAACTAAAACTGCAAGGCTTTCCTCAGCTAGTGAGAAATCACTTAAAGGATCCCATATATAAGCTTGCAGGGGCAGTAGTTTGGCAACCAGTTCCTTTGCAGGTAGTTTGGAGGGAGGGACTATGGGTGTTAAGCCCACAGTTACATTTTGGGATATCTTTATTTTGTACTCTTTTTTGTGATCTCTGAGCCAAAGACTAAACCAATTGTAATGTTAAAGTGCAAAATCGAGTTCCCTTGACGGGGGAGTAAGCTTGAGCTGAGCAGCACCACTGAACCCAGAGCAGTGTGAGCCCAGACACTTCGGATGCTTAAACATGCTCAGCTGGCCAATGGCTTTTGGTCAGTTTATGCTGGGTTTGCATCCAGAAAGATTCAGGTTTGATATTAGTGTAGCTGTTTGCAATAATGGGGTTACAGAAGCATGGAAAGAAATTGGCCATCAAGACTTTGTTATCTCCTTCCCTAGAGAATTTAAGGGCTGGCTATACAAACATGTATTAGGACTGGCAACGATATAGTTCATCTTCTCTTGTGCCAGAGAACTCAGTGACCTCCTAAAGTCCCTCTCAGCTTTATTTTCCTATGGTCCTATGAAGATTTGAAAATAAATATAATAAAAGCTTTGAGATGCTTACAGACTGCAGTAAAGGAGTGGTATAATGTTTTGAATAGATAACACCAATGCTGTCTTCCTGGGACTTTTGCCAGGGAAGTGATTTTGAACTACAGCTTTTCTGAACACTTATACTACTGAATCCCTAAATTTATTTTCAATGAAGCTTTTATTCTTAAATCTATATAAATAAATTAAGCATCTGAACAGAAGGGAACACATTCTGGTTGTTAGGAATTGGTTAGTATGCTGTAATTGGTAATAAATGCAAAATACCTCTATAAAGAACATTTCTCTGATTTAGTCCCTTTCCTTTTTAACCTTTGGAGACCTCTTTCAATTCTGATCGCTGTGCAGGTATCAGATTAGTAACATGGACATGCTGATCTCAGAGTGTTTTATGACTCTTTTCTGGCTTTCAAAACTTTTAATACTGTCAGTGGAAAAAACCAAGTTTTCCGTGGTCAAAGGCTCATTTTGGTATAAATTTTAAAGATGGAATTCAATCAATAATGTTAATTACTGCAATGTAATTTAGTTATAACAACGTGTATAAGATTGCAAATTACCTTAAAAAGTACATGAAAACATAAAGATAAGATACATTCAGAAGTTAGGTATGCTGTATGTGACATAATTTGGTATCCTAGTAATATTCCTTGTTTGTGTAACAATAGTATAGATTCTAATTAATTTATCGCAGTCTATTTTTTTTCTAAAAAGATTTTTTTTCCACAAGAACGAAGCAATAGCACCATCTAGAAGAACTAAACTTTTGTTTATGTGTTAGTCTTTTCATAACTATCTTTTTCTTCTTTCTTTCCTACTTTGTGGAAGATAGCCCTAATATGTTTCTCAGTCTCCTCATTTGGTTAAATTTGGGTGTATTTTATTACTTTTATGATTTCTATGAGAAATTAGAAATTTAACTTAAATTCATATTCTTCTATTTAAAATAAGTTTTCTATAAATTTTTCAGTGAAATAATTCTCATAATGACAAAGAATTAATTAGCAGATACTTTTCTTTTACATCAGAGTGAGAGCTAGCTCAACCATTCTTGACATTTTTCCAGAGTATGAAGATAGAATCAGGTACTTGGCAGAAAAAGCCTACACAAATCGGTAAATCATAGAAAAGTATAATAAACTGAGAATGGACCTTAAAATTTAAAATACTGAAAAACTTGAGATAAGCCTTGATACATCATCAAGTATTTGTCCTCATATCAGTAAGACTGGGCCAATATTAACATGTCATATCACAATATTTCAGCTTTAAAAAAATTCTGTTTCAAATAATGCTGTGATAATCCTGATAAAATTTTCTCCCATAAAGAAGATAATTACTTAAAATTTTATGTGTAGGCCAAGAAAAGTTACTTAAGTGTGCATTACATCAAAGCAAGTTCCACTGATCCTGGATCAGTGAATGGCCAAGTCATTTAATGGTTAAACTCATGCTCTGGTCAGAGAACGGATGATTGAACATTGCTCTCTGGGTATTTCTGCTGGTAATGTAAATCCAGAGGTTATATTCAATAATGCTCTTGGTAGCGATATTTATGACTTACTTTTGGAGTTTCAGTCTCTAATTCTGTAGGTGATCCTACCTGACACCTGAGATGAAGAAGCTTCATGGAGCATCTAACAGTGGTTTTCTGTTGCACCAATTAATGCGAATAACACCATTTGAGTATCTGATATCTCGTTATTTTGAGTATGCAGTGGAATGCTTTGCTTTGTTTTTTTCTAGCCTGAAAGCATATAATTTTTTGTTTTGGAAGGGCTGGGATTTTTTCATCACAGCAGTTTGATGGAAAAAGGTTGTTTTATTTAAAAAAAAACCATAATGACTTGTTGAAGAGAAACTCACTGTGGCAACGAGCTCATTTCAAGAAAACATGTTTTGAGAAAAAATTCTGATGTCCATCATTGGATTTTCTAGGAAAATTAAATAAGTAAACAAAAAGGTCATGGCCAACCTCTTGATAATTACTTAGGATGCGGCACCCCCAGGTAAAATCTGTAGTCTGAATCAGGAAAAAAAAAAAAAACCTAGAACCAAGATTTCTCAGGTTCCAGATGCAGGTTTCCTGTCCAAGTCTTTAAAATTGTGTTAAAGATGAGGTCAGAGAAATGAACCTTGTACCTGGGAAGAAAGGGGAGTATTCTTCTGTCCTTTGCTTCATAGTGATGTTAAATCCTTGTGTCAGTTTCTTAAACTTCATCTGATGATCTTACAGGCTAGACCTGTGATCTACAACAAACATTCAGGGTTGTTTTATTTTTTCTTTTACTAAAATATTAAGCCTGTTGTCTGTCTCTTCCACCCCAAAATTTGATCTTTTAGTTTCCCTGGGCGCTGGCCATAAAGAAGCAATTGAATTAGAAATTATAGGGAAAGTCAAGTATCATGGAGAGGGAAGGACAAGCCTAATCTGCTTTTCTTGTCAAAAACATGGACCTTTTCAATCTTCTTGCAGAAGCTGGCATTTCCTCCACATGGAAAGTTTTGTGGTGATGCTTATTGTATTACTGCAGCTCAACTGCAAGATGAGATAATCATAACAGGAATAAGTAATAAGACAGATCTATGTTGTGCAAAAGGTTTTCATACATAGACACCTGAGCTAGCCCCAAGTTGCTTGTGCTGATACAATCATGTGGCACGCACATCACCCTGTTCTAGAAAACAAAGTGTGTTCCAATGGATGCCTTGTAGATCAAGCTTCTTCAGGAAGCTTCTTCTGTTGGAGATTCCTGATTGGCAACAAGTGGAATCAGTGTTAGTTTGGGAGAAGCACTGCTCTATGCTCCATGGCACACTGCAGACGTGCCTGCTGAGACTTTCACTGCCCCATGAGGAGAGAGAATTGCCAAACAGAAGACTGTAAAGTTGTTGTAAGGCAACTGATTTACATTATAGTAAAAAGACTCTAGTAAGGACAGACACCAGTGTGTCTTGTGACATTAAAGACAGGGTCTGGCTGCGTGAAACACGTGATAAAGTGGTGGTTTGACCCCAGTAGGCAGCTCAGCCCCACACAACTCATTCACTCCTCCCTCTTCCAGAGGGAGAGAATTGGAAAGGTAAAAGTGAGAAAACTTGTGGGTTGACATAAAGACAGTGTATTAGGTAAAGCAAAAGCCACTCATGCAAGAAGAACAAAACAAGAAATTCACTCACTACTTCCCATCAGCAGACAGTTGTTCAGCTCCATCACTTGTAACGGTTACGTGGTAAAAGAAACACCATAACTCTTAACACCCCTTCATTCCTCTTTTTACTTGCCCACAGTTTTTATTGCTAAGCACGATGCCATATGGTATGGGATATCTTTTTGGTCAGTTGGGGACAGCTGTTCTGGCTGTGTCCCCTCCCAGCTTCTTGTGTACCCCCAGCCTACTCACTGACAGGGTGGGATGAGAAGCAGAAAAGGCCTTGACTGTGTGAGGACTGCTCAGCAGTAACACAAACATCCCTGTGTTATAAACACTGTTTTGGTCACAAATCCAAAACATAGCACCATACTAACTATTATGAAGAAAATTAACTCTATCCCAGCCAAAACCAGTACAGATGCAACTGTACTTCTGTCACAGTTCAGGTCCTCAGAAATACTTAAATTTCTACTGCCAGATATTGATCTGACATTTAAAAGTGAAGCTTCTTGTATTTTTAAATATTTGTAATGAAGCAGTTTTACCTGAAAATAGTTGTCTGCCATGTTATCTATTAATATCCAAGTACCTCCATTATGAGTATGCCAGACTTGCCTTCATACATGTATGCTTTCCATCCCTGCCAACCGTCCTTTTTCTCCCTACCTTCAGATTAAGAACAGGACAATACAATGAAAGTCTAAACTTTGTGTTAGTCTAGAAGCCCATAATTAAAATAGGACTTCATTTGGACTGATAAATGTGTCCCAAACATCTTCAGGAAATTTGGTTGATTTACACCTGCTGACCAAGCTTGGCTTCTGCTGCTAATTCAGTGTTCCTATATAATTCTTTTTCTTTTACTGTCATCTCAAACTAGTTTTCAGTACATTATTTATTTACTTGTAGCTTTGCTCTATATGCTACATATATAACTTCTATGCTAGATATAGAAGATAGTTGATTTGGCAGTTAACAAATTGCATGCAGCATTCAAATTCCTTTTCTCTAAGAGATTATAAACAAGTGACCTTTTTGAACCAGATCTACAGTAATTAATATTTCCATGGTATCTAACAATAATTAATTTGAGTCCAAAATTTGTGACCTGCTCCTGCCTCTCTTATTCTCCCAAAAGGATGAAAAGTTTGGCAAGGCAGCATGATTCATGCTCTTCTTTCCACGGAATGATATTACAAACATTCCATTTAAATAATAAAGACAACCTACCCTGCCTCCCTAGTGTAAAAAATAATATTTGTCTTAAAATGTAAATTGAATCCTATTAACAATCCCCTGGAAAAATGTATTTAATCACAGTGTTCCACTGGAACACTAATGAAATAAAAATTAGTTGAACTTTGCAATTAATCCTTTTAAGATTTCATACTATTAGGTAGGAAAAACAGTGTTGTTTTCTCTTAATAAGGAGGTCATTTCTTTTGTCAGTGCCAAAGAGAATATTTAATGAGCTCCAGGAAAACATGCAAATATCTTTATAACTAAAATAAACTTTGCCTTAAGATGCAATGAAGAACAAGTACATACAGTCCCTACATATGCCACATTATATTTAAATTTTCAGGTGGGATCCCCATTTGGTATTTGGACATATTTATCCTGAATACAGTTATAGGAAAATGAGTGCAGGGAAAGCTGCAATGGGATGGCTCAGAGGTAAGTGCAGATGAATCAGCTAATAGTTGATGTCACCAGAACACAACTATACAGTCTACCTATCTGCATATTGTGCCAAGGTCCCAATGGCATCAATCATTAGGCTACAATTTATTACAACAGTTAGCTGTCCTATTTCTGGTCATTATCTATTCACACATGCCAGACCAGTAGGCAAAATAAGGCTCTGTTATCGTATTTGCATATAACCAGTTAAACATGATACAGGAGGAATTTTTTATTCTCCCATGACTCAAAAGGCAAAGATCTCCTTTGCAAGAGCAACAGGAGTGAGCCCCAGAACTGTGTTACTTGTGTGAGCATGATGTTTCTGCAGTTCAGCAGCAGCTTCTGTTTGCTATCTACAGGCAGTGGAGTCCTCTTATGGAGTATGCAGTCACTTGATTTTATTGAGAAATCTATCCTACAATTTACATTTCACTCCTCCACTTTGGAGCCTTGCAGTTTATCAGATGCTTGCATCTTGGCGTAACATTTTCTACAGCTGGCGTCATATGGGGAAAGATGGGCTTTCCCCCCCCCTTTTTTTAGGATTGAGCAAAATCTCTGCAAGGACTCCTTCTTTTAATTTAGGTAAATATGGAAATGAATGTTCTAACTTATATGAGTATTCATACATGAATTGGTATAGTTCAAAAAAGATGAAGTTAGAAACCTCAAAGTTGGCTTTTTTCTAGTCTTCATTACAGAAGATAAAGCAGTGCTAATATGCATACCTAATTCCAAAATTCATCATATATGTGTTTATGCAATTATGTAGCATTTTATTTTAGGAAGATTTAAAAATGTGAACTATAGATTAGGACATAAAAGTGAAAGATAGCCTAGATATTATACACATCTGAAAAATTCACATACTCTTGTTTGTGTAAAGATGAATCACAGAGGAGCCTATTTGCCCATCCAAGGGTTTACTGTAAGGATTTTTTAAAATGTAGGTATATCAGCATTTTGAACCATTCTTCAAATCCTTTAATATAATTTTGTTCTTGAATCTAACATAGTGTTTCTCAGTATTAAATAACAGGTTTAATAATAAAGTAATTAGAGAAGGACTGTTAAAATATTTATCATTAAAATATAATATTTGTAATTTATTACTTCATAATAACTATCAGTTTTATTTCTTTAATGCATTTTTCCCTACTTAACATTCTGCTGAAAACAGTGTTGCATTGGATTTTGCAATAGATCTTAGTATATTATACTAATTATTGACTATATGGTGTTTATCAAATTTAAACAGCCACCCTTAATTGTGATATAAAGATCTGAGTCTTCCCTCTCAAACGTGGGTCAGTCAGTGTAATGTAGTACCTTCATTTAGTTACACTTTCTTACCATAATACTAGTTATTTGTATTATACTGATCTGTGTGAAAGAAATTTCGACTTCCACACAAGACGTCCATTGTGTGGAAACTATCTGGAACTTATTCTTGAGAAAAAAAGCAAGTAGCAATTTTTAAATAAGTTTTCTTTCTGTGGTAAGTTATAGAAGTTTTGTAAGGAGTAAGTTATCTATTTTAAAATTAGATTTAACTTCTGCCATTTCAGTTTTCAGTTTCAATTAAGCTTATTCCCACGGTTTATCTTCCACAGTTGTCTTCAAATTCTTAGCCTGTGATTGATGATTCAGAATATGATCTTGGGAAAGGTTTACCATGAGATTCATGCACTCTTAGAGTTGTTTCTTTGAAAACTCATTATTTATAACTTTTTTCTTGCCCTTTTCTTTTTTTTTTTCTTTTTTTAGCATTATTTATTTTGGCCAGAGAGTAGTAATTAGAAAATTCCAATTGGATGAGTTGGAAAGGAAAAAATATTTTCAAATATTCCTGTTGAAAACTTTTTTTTCCAGATTTTACCTATATATATGGAATTTCTTGAGCTCTTTCAGATAGCAGTATGTTTATGTTTAATTCATAAACTAACTCACCAATGTGTGAATTACAAAAAAAAATCCCTTATTCTGTACTAAGAAATTCTGTTAGGAATGACCCTTATTCTTGAAATGATCAAAGTTCTTGAAACCCTTGATTTAAATGCCAAATACATCTCAGCCTACTTATTGGAATTCTGGCTAGCACTTTTGCAAATATCATTTACTTCAGAGAGGATAGTTGGCAGTGGTCTCTAAACTTTTTGGATTGCAAGCCCCTATTAGTGAAAGATTTTAAGCATGCACCCCCAATATATGTTTGTTTATTTATTTATAAATTATATACATCTACTGTTGTATAATGTATTTTGTAAATTATAAAACATATACAAAAATAGAAATTAAAAAGGATGAGAAAAAGATGAAACAAACAGTATTTTTAAAAATATTTTTATTTTGTTTTTTAATGGTGCAAAATATATTTTATTCCTGCATATGAATATGAGGATGATCAAGGGAATAAAGCACCTCCCTTATGAGGAAAGGCTGAGAGATCTGTGTCTGTTCAGCCTGGAGAAGAGAAGACTGAAAGAAGACATCAACGCTGATAAATATCTAAAGAGCTGGTGTCAAGAGGATGGAGCTAGACTCTTTTCAGTGGTGCCCAGTGACAGGACAAGGGGCAACGGGCACAAACTGGAGCACAGGAAGTTTCATCTTTACTTGAGGAAAAACTTCTTCACTATGAGGGTGCCAGAGCACTGGAACAGGCTGCCCAGAGAGTCTGTGGAGTCTCCCTCTCCGGAGAAATTCAAAACTCGCCTGGACGTGTTCCTGTCCAACCTGCTCTAGATGAACCTGCCTTAGCTTAGATGATCTCCAGAGGTCCCTTCCAACCCTGACCATTCTGTGATTCTGTAATTTCCAAGAGAAGTTTGCGAGGTGTTCTAACTCTGTGATGTTCAGGAAAGCCCTTGCTGGAAGGGTGCAGACCCATAGTCCTCCTGCACTGACAGGAGAGGTCTTTAAATGAGCAGAAAATGGATAATGAGAGAATAGATTTTATTTTAAGGGAACGAAAGGTGCCATTATTCTGATATCAAACATGGATATATATTTTATACCTCTCAGTAGGTGTTTCATCAGAAAAAGAATGGAGTATATTTCAGTTTTTCTTGTTTCAGCTTCTATGCCATTTGAAAGAAATATTGGATAAGTACACATTAATAGGTAACTCAGTGCAAAAGGAGCTTATCAAAAAGGTGAAATAGTTGGAACTGAGATCTCCACACCTTCTCTGAAACTGTTTTAAGGAGTGATTATTTAGCATTAGTTTTACTCTGTTCCTGTAGATTGCATGCCCTTTAGAAGTTGAAAAACAGACTGTGCTCCTGGAACACATCTCTCAGCTTAGTTTCATCAATAAGTAAAAGAGCTCACACACTCAAAGACTGCTCAAATATTCAATCCAAAATGCGGTAAGTAGGGGCAATTGGGAGATTCACTTTAAAACCACACTCCTGATCTGAACTAAAGCACGAATGTAGATGTGCTGATCAGCTTGGTGAATCATTTTAGCATTTCCAAATGTCACACTGTATATAGCTATATCATTATGAGCCTGTGGTTTGGATTTGCTACGTTCTAGCAACAAAAACCATTCACAAAGAGATCGTGATAAAAAGTGCATCTGTGATTACATATGTCAGCAGAGAATCCACACAGTTTAAAAAAAAAAAAAAAGTGTAAAGAAGTGAAATATCACTCTCTTACTTCTTTCTCACTCTCAGAGGGGTAGGTTGCTCTCCATAAATCAGGAAGCCAATGACTTCTCCATTTCATAACTTTGTTGTTTCTTGTAGTTCAAGGAGTCTTTCAGTAGGAATGTGGGAGTAACTCGTGGCTGCTTTGAATCCTTTGAGTCTTTTATCTACACAAAAAGGAATTAATTCACTTCATTATTAAGGGGTGTAGTTAGAACAGCAATCAATGACTGAGCAGAGTTAAGAGAAGATTATCCAAAACAGCCAAGAAAAGGTATAAATCATAGAATCATATAATCGTTTGGGTTGGAAGGGACCTTAAAGGTCATCTAGTTCCGACCCCCCTGCCATGGGCAGGGACACCTTCCACTAGACCAGGTTGCTAAAAGCCTCATCCAGCCTGGCCTTGAACAATCATCCACAGCTTCTGTAGGCAAACTGTTCCAGTGCCTCACCACCCTCTCCAGGAAGAACTTCTTCCTGATATCCAATCTAAACCTCCCCACTTTCAATTTAAACCCATTATCCCTTGTCCTGTCACTACAGGCCCTTGTAAAAAGTCCCCCCCAGCTTTCTTGTAGCCCCTTCAGGTACTGGAAGGTGCTATAAGGTCTCCCTGGAACCTTCTCTTCTCCAGGTTGAACAAGTCCAACTCTCTCAGCCTTTCCTCATAGCAGAGGTGCTCCAGCCCTCTGAGCATCTTTATGGCCCTCCCCTGGACTCGCTCCAACTGGTCGATATCCTCCTTATGTTGAGGGCCCCAGAGCAGGACGCAGTACTCCAGGTGGGGTCTCACAAGGCTGGAGCAAAGGAGGAGACACCTCCCTCCATCTGCTGGTGACACTTCTCTGGATACAGCCCAGGATACGGTTGGCTTTCTGAGCTGCCAGCGCACACTGCTGGCTCATGTCCAGCTTTTTGCCCATCATTACCCCCAAGTCCTTCTCCTCGGAGCTGCTCTCTATCCATTCCCCACCCAGCCTGTACTTGTGCTTGGGATTGCTAGATGGATTCTGTTTACACAAGGAAAATTTTAATGGAGCAGTTTGTCTAGGATGACTCCATGTTGGCCAATTTGTAACTGAAAATTAATGATTTTTGGTTTTAACAGAGACTGAATAATCTCCTCTGGTTTTAGAAGAAAAGAATCCAGATATATAATTCTAATATATGTTACAAATGAAAGCAAGATAATTTAATCCTGAATATTAAGGAGATTCTTTTTCTCACTAACCATAAAAATGAAACTGTTTCCCTCCTTTATGCTCCATTGTCCCCCATTTCTTACAGAATCACAGGATCACAGAATGGTTGAGGTTGGAAGGTATCTCTGGAAGTCATCTGGTCCCACACTCCTGCTTAGGCTGGTCCACCTACAGACGGTTGTCCAGGACTTACTTCTGCTGTTCATCATACGAATGTATAGACTAACTGCAGAAAGGGGAAAGCAAGGAAGAGGTTGTTTTTTCCTGTTCTTGTGATTGAAACACCAGCATAACACAATTGAGAAACAAAGGCTTTTCTTCTGTCTGTTAAAGTGTCCAGTCCTTCACTTAGCTCTCAATAGGAGATGGTACACTACTATTTCTGACAAAACTATTAGAAATATTATCATATTTCTTAGTCGTTTTTCATTTTGTAATCTCAATTTGAAAATGTTCCATGGTGGTTAAAATAGTTTCCAAGTGGTTAATCTCTTTTCTGCCATGCTAACCATACTCAGGCTGATCAGTGTCTTAGGTTCACCTAAAGATGTTAGGCCACAAAGGAAGTGCTTCATGTCTTGATGAATAAAATATACTGGGTTCAAACAAACTCACATAAAAATCAGTAGAAAAACCCAGCTGTGAAAGTGAAAAAGAGAGGCTGACAGAATGCGCTATATGAAGAAATTACCATGTAGTGGAAGGTTTAAAACTACAAAGGATAACATTGTACGTACTGAATCAAGGGGCATAATTGTGTTTGGTTGTCTCGCTTATTTTTAAAAATAAGATTTTAGCTGACATCCAATAAAGAACTAACAAAAGTACATTTCTAATCTAAAAACGTAGCTGTCATTCTGTGTAATGAAATAAGGCAATGTTCTTACTCTAAAGAAAATGCAAAACTTAAAAACCTAAAAAAACCCCTAAACCCATTTAAAAATCAATATGACTTTTACCAAGTAAAATCAAAAGGATTCCAAACAATACTAAGATGTCATTTGAGACAATTTTTTATGATCACCATTCTTTTCCTTTTTTTTTTTTTTTAACATTTCCTGTTTCATTAAATGTGAATCCATTTTTAGTTTACTGCCTATGGAAATGTAAGTGTATGATTATTGGCTAATTATGGATGCAAAAATTGCACACTAAGTATATAAATATTTATCCATACAAAACCAGGGCAGTGAAAGGTGCATGCTGGCTGGTGGGCTACTACCTTTTTAGATAGAGTATTTACCAAAACTCATGTACAGGTTTTTCAACAAAACGGGACATAAAAGAAACAAAATGTGATGGTGAAGACTTCAGTAGTCATATGAAGTTCAAAATTTCACTGTCTAAAGGAGGGAGATCTATCAAGTTAGAAGGTGATTTTGGGCAGTCTCTAACTTATAAACCCTGTGTGCTTGCTTATAAACACATTTGAACAAGATTTTTACATCCATCTATGCAGATGGTGAGATATCCCCTTAAGTTCTCATTAGCAGAACATGCAGTGGCCACTGTGGCCATTCGTCAGCTATTTCGTAGATGTTTCACTCCATAATGATGGTGACTGTTTACATTTTGGCATATTTTAAACACACCTGGTATGTACCACGTGTTATTCTCAATACTATTACTATGGTGTCCTTAAAAGTGCAAATCAAAAGAGATCTGAGATCTTCAAAAATGAAAAGACTCTATTTCAGAAAAGGAAAAATGTTGAAGTCCGCTGTTATATGATGTGACACAGCACATTTTTCCAGAACCACAAAATCAGCTGTTTTGTGCCTACTTGTTCTATAACCTTTTTTTTTTTAAGTAACTATAACTTGAAACTTAGCCATATGGATGTCTGCATCATCCTGCAGAAGAAACATCTGACTCTCTATAAACACTTATGATTGTTTTCAACACTATCCTTTTCCAGTTACTCTACTGTTGCTTGACTAAGGCAGACTGCACATCTGTATTATAGAAGTTTATCCTACAGATAAATCAGGTGACTTTCAATTACTGCTCAAATAAAGTTCTTGAACTTGAGGTGGGAGAGAATAGGGAAGGTCAGAGAAAGTGCTGAGAGGGCTAGAAAGCAGAGTAGGACAGTTTATTAAGATTAACAGCTGCAGACTTGATGTTGCTAATGTCAAGACAGATTGCACAAAACATAGGTGAATCTCCTCATGAAGTCTTCTATCTTCTACATTCTTTATTCTTAGGAGCATACTGCAGAGCCCTGTAGCTGAGTCCTGTACCCTTCTCACCCCACAGGGTTTTTAAATGCCCACCGTCAGGCTGGCTGGGGTGATGGCTGGCTGGCTGGTTGAATGGATGAATTCTGCCAGCCAAGATCACTGCAGACCTATCCTAACGTGCATGCCGCTTTTGCTGACCGTCTGTATTCATAAGCATCGATGGCAAATACGTTCTTGATTTCAGACCACAGGGCAGAACAATTCACAGGCTGAAAAAATCCCTCAGGTTCTTTGTTAAAACATTGGGAAAAAAAAAAAAAAATCGAGACTTCCTCATCATTCACCTTCTGGAATAGCGGTTCTGCTGTTCAGTGTTGCCCCAACGGGAGTAAAGGTACCCCCATCACTACAACGCTGCCCTAAAGACAACGGGTCGCCCGACGACGTTATTACTGCCCACCAGGTAGCCGGCAGACCCCGGGCGGGGGGACCTGACCCCGGCGGG
>NW_010237690.1:0-8654 GCF_000690775.1 Eurypyga helias
GCTGGCCAACTGACACCCAGCCAGTGCCCAAGCAGCAATTGCCCCTGCTGGCCAGCTCCCTCAACTTATATGCCAAGCATGACATTTCATGGCATGAAATGCCCCTTTGGTCAGTTTGGATCAGCTGTCCTGGCTGTGTCACTTCCCAGCTTCTAGCTGTCCTGGCTGTGTCCCTTCCCAGCTTCTTGTAAAGAAACAGTTGGGAACACAGGTGCAGTATCAGAAACTGAAGAAGGCCTTGACTCAATATAAACATTCCTTAGCAACAACTGAAAGTATTGGTGTGTTACCAATGTTGTCCTCAACATAAATCCAAAACATAGCCTCATACTAGCTAGTGTGAGGAAAATTAACTCTGTCTGAACTAAAACCAGCACATGAAGTTATGAATAATTCTTCAGCATGAACAAAGCCTTTGACTGGATTTTTGCAGACCAGCTGCTTACAGAAAAAGTCAGAGAGTAGACTTAGGTCCTGGTTGGAGTCTCTATCGTCATAAAGATCCCTAGAAGCTTCTGCACAAATCTGCTTCGGGTGTTTGTTGATGGCATGCTGAGGAGGATCCTGAGCTGAAGTGGAGTGTTAGAGCTTTCATGGTTAAAAATGGACAAAACAAAGTTTGGGTTATTGTTTGTTTGGTTGGGGTTTTTTGTTGGGGGAGGGCTGGGTGACTTTTCTGTTTTCTTTTTTAAAACAGGTCCTTACTGGGTTATTATTTTGAGCATATTTTCTACAGCACCTCTTGATTTTGAGTCAATAATAAAGGAGCCTGTATTTGCATTTTAGTAATGATGAAATTTGCTGCCTACAGAGACTGCACTAAGTCAAAGATTGTAGAACTACTGGCCTGTGACCTACTCTTTGCTAATGCCTGTACACAGACTGTACACGCACTAGAGGATTTGCAGTACATTACTATTTTGATCCTGCTGCTAAGTGGTTTGGCCCAAACATCAGCTTAAAAAACAGAGGTCTGAGTCCAGCCATATCCTAATGGAAAGCTAGTCAAGCCAGTTGTTTTTGTTGACAGTGCAACACCAGCTATTCTGCTCTCATGGCAGCATGCCATCTCAGAGTGTCATGATTGATGATGAAGTCCCGTGGAGCAGAGGAAAAGCTTGAAGAGCTTTTGAGGAGATTAAAACACCCTTTCAAAAAGGAAATAGGCATCTGAATCGAAACAAAACTAAATGTGCACTATGCTGTTGTAATCCTTATTCTCTTGTGTGGTTGAAAAATGTCAACAATTTAGAGCTGTTCCAGTAAGCGTTTTGGGCTCACACACACACACATTCTCTGTGCCCATGTGATAAAATCTTTCAGAATAAGAACCAATATAGTAATAGTCAAATTATCAGCATTCAAGCAACACTCCTACAGAATCAGCTATATTGGACTGGCATCTGATGCATATGTCAAAGTAGAGTGCCTAAAACTATTTCAAGAGGTGGTAGAAATGAGTTGGATTTCCAGGAGGCAGGCCAATGAATGCTTAAAAAAAATGTGCTCAGACAAATCATTAGTTATCTTATGTGAGTTTCACAACATGGGAAACGGCTATTACTGTCCATGTGTTGGTGGCAGAGTTGCCAGGGCTGGTGGTTGTAGTTATGCTGTCAGCACCACTAAGCCAAACCAGAAGAACAAAAGACAACAGAGGAAAACAGTCACAACAAGGAGAAGACACTGCATCTGCGATGCCTGTGGCGAACTCGGCTAATTTCTCAGCCATGCCACAAAAGTACATCAATCCCTGCAGTCTATAGAGACTATAAATTCAGGAGAAATCAACTCATGATTTTGTTATTTGTACCAACTTAATCCAGTGTTATCCATTTCATACATGAGATCCAAAGACTTTCAAGTATTGTTATCTGTTTCTATCTCAATTGAAAGGATAGTGGGTGCATTATATCTAAAAGGGAAAACATCCAGTGGTTCTGTTTTGGACACAATTTTAAGGTATGGTTTTATCTACAAATGGAGATTTTTGGGTCAGTGGAATGGATTGTGCCTCAGCAAATGTTGCCCATTTTGAAACAATAATGGTATTCTGTATCACTATTCAGTGTCCATATGGCTTTTAGAGCACTTAAGGGTCAACATATAAAGAAAGACAGATTTTCAACCTTAAGTGTAATAGAATGGAACCCTGCTATAATCTAAAAGTTTGTAGGTTACTCTCAAAAGGTCCATAAATTACCTCATGAAAGCCATAGACAGTAAAACTCAAAATCTCAAAATTGTGTTTGCAAGAGAAATAATTCTTAAGAACAGTAATGAGCTAAGTTATTCAGCAGTACAGTAAATTCTAAGGCCTCACTTGGGTCTCTCTGCTATTTATCACATTTGTTAAACCAGAAAGCACAGCTAGTGGTGCAGTCTCTAATAGACATGGTTCCTGTCAGGCATGAGTACTGCTGTACCCTTTTCTATGAAAACACGGTTCCAGTTCTTCCCCTGTGTTCAGGAAAATGCTTAAAAAAGAACTGAGAAGAGTATAGATTATTTCCGAACAAGATTTATTCATTAGTGAAGTTTTTTTTATGAGCTTGATTTTTTACTGTGTGTAAAATGTCCACTTTCATTTGGTGTTGTGATGATGTTATTTTGATTTTGGTGTGGGGAATTTTTTTGTTGGTGATGTGAATTAAGTTTGTGAAGATTGTGTGATGAATGTGGATTTTAATGATAATTCTTAAATACATAATTCACAGAGCTGAGGGGTGGAATGTAGTGGGTTTTCCTGGAAAGATTTCGGTAGCTCTGGGCACTACAGGGGCAGCTTCAATGAGAAGCTGCTGGAAGTCTTCCCTGTGTCCTACAAAGACAATGCCAGCCAGCTCTAACATGGACCTGCCACTGGCCAAGGTCAAGCCAATCAGCAACAGTCATAGCACCTCTGCGATAACATGTTAAGGGAAAAAATGGAAAAGAGGAATTTTGCAGACTCACTGAGAATTACAGAGCAAGATGTGAGAGAAAACTCTGCAGACTCCCAGGTCAGTGGAGAAGGAGGGGGAGGAGGGGCTCCAGCAGCCAGAGCAGAGATTCCCCGGCAGCCTGTGGGGCAGGTGATGGTGAGGCCAGCTGTGGCCCTGCAGCTGTGGAGGTCCACGGTGGATCCACACTAGAGCAGGGGGATGCCCAAAGGAGGCTGTGACCCCGTGGGAAGCCCACGCTGGAGGAGGCTCCTGACAGAACTTGTGGAACCATAGAGAGAAGAGTCTATACTGAAGCAGGTTTTCTGTCAGGACTTGTGATCCTATGAGGGACCCGGTGGGGGATTCATGATGGAGCAGTCTTTTCCTGAAAAACTGCATCCTGTAGAAAGCACCCACACTGGAGCAGTTTGTGAAGAACTGTAGCCTTATCTTGACCTGCAAGCTTTTAATTATATTTTCTCTCCCCTACCCAGCTGATAAAGTGACTTCGGTGGGAACCTGGCCCCTATCCAGGGTCAACCCACCACAGATGTCTAGCTAAATACCTGCATTCATTTGATATAGCCATCTCTGTACCTTGCAAAAACCAAATGAGTGTCAGAAACATGGCAATAAGCATAAGAGATACTTTGTTGGTAAGTAAAAGAAAAAATGTATCCAGGCAAAGGAAAAACAAAAGCATGGTTTACACTCAGGTGTGTTACCTACAATATGCATATGCACACTCACTTGTATGCATAATAAGCAGATTTTTTTGGGGGGCTGTATACAGAAAGTGAGAGGTACAAACTGCAGATATGTATAAGAATGCATATAAATGTTTCTAATCTCATTTTATGGGGGAAAAATAAAAATTGTTAACATGAGCTAAATAATTCAGGTTTATTTAGAAGATATAATCTGTGTTCCCATGAAATGGTGGTTGACAGCAAATTGTACAGTAACATTTTGGTTCTGTAACCTGAAATTAGCTAAATAGTTATAACTCTTCGGCAATATTGAAAATTTCTTCAGGAAACAGACTATTCTTATATTCCAGTGTTTTCAAAAGTGAGAGCAAGCTTCATGTAATCTGATTGTAAAAAATCAAAATAAATTTCAGCAAAAACATTAAAAACTGCCAAGTGCCTCACTAAACCATGAGTTAGGGAAGATAAAAAATTGGAAGCCTTTATCCAAATCACAATGCAAAATGGCCATATCCATAGAAATTTGGTTTGTATTAATTAAGACATGCAAAAAATTTCTCTAAACTGTACTTGGATGTTATAATTGCTCTTTAATGTGGAAAGTAACCATGCAGAGAATCTAAGAAACAGGACTATATAGGTACTGTTATTAATGCCTGTATGATATATTTGACAGGAAATTAATCCTGACCCCTGAAAACAGAAAATTCCATAAAGATAATTCGTTATTAAAAGCATAAGATATTGAGTTTTTCCTCACCACGTACCATTATCACTCAAGCACATCAGAAAACATTCCTTTCATTTAAGAAGACAGTTAAAAAGACAGCACAGTCAAAATATTTGTGAGGTAAGATTTGTTTGAAGTAAATATCTAGGATATTAATTTGCAAAATTTCTACTTTAAAAGAAGGAAGTCTTGAAACTACATATTCCAACTTAAAGTCTTAGGTGATTAAATATAATACAGGATTAGTTTTATCATTTCTTCACTTAAGATATTTATATGTTTCAGTTTTGCTTTCCTGTGCCCACCAAAAAGGAAAGGAAGTGATTAGCTTATACTAATGTTCCTCTTCCTATGCTGTTGTTGCTGCACTGGCTAACATGTTAGTTTAACTTCTTTCACTACCATTTAATTTAGGGTGAACCAAATAGTCAGAATATTCTTTAAACATTGCATTTGTGTTCTCAGTATTTCATGTAAACTATCACTATGATATAATCTCACTTGCCACACTTACTGCACATGCATTAAAACTAATTCAACTGCTATTTTATATTACTTTAAAAAATAAAAAAATCATTCCGGTAAAGTGTTTCACTTTCTGTTGTCAGCTATCAAAAATTGTAATCTCAGTCATAGAATCATAGAGTGGTTTGGGTTGGAAGGGACCTTAAAGATCATCTAGTTCCAAACCCCCTGCCATGGGCAGGGACACCTTCCACTAGACCGGGTTGCTCAAAGCCTGATCCAGCTTATGGTTTGACTTCTGGGACAAATCACAGAGTTGGTAGATATGGGATAAATGTATAAGCTGGTCTGTACATTTAAGCTGTAGGCTGAGCTATTACACCTTTACAGTCAGTGCAACAAACTTGATGTGCAGCTGAAGGTTTATTCTGAGTTTTCTGTCCTACTCCCAGGGACAGTCAGGGAAGGACACATGCTGAAATGGATAACCCTTCTGGCTCATTATGGACACTCATGTCAATTTGTGCATACGTAAGTCTGTTGATTCTACACTTTGATTCCAGCCTTATATGGAATTTTGCTCCCTTTGCTCTTGAAATTGTCCTCATTATCAATGTTCATACAATTTTTATATTTTTTTCTTGAAGTGTTTCGTTTAGTGTATAAGAATAACCTGGAAAATATGACTTTTCTATTTTAAATTTGCCCATGAAGTATTAATCACTATAAACTAGACCAAGAGACTGGCAGAAGATTTTCAGACTCTATCTAAAAATGGAAAGAAACACTGAAAGACTTCCTGCCACCTGACAAGTTTAATTTGCATTTTTATCACTTGGTTTCAATATAATTTTATAAACTTTTCAATTTTTTTTGTATCAGAAGCCTTCCTAAGAGGATTTCTTTATAACCTTCTCTTAGGGATGACAGCGTCAATGATGTGTAGCTCAGCGTGCATAGGAAGGTTCAGTGAGCACACTGAAGGGAAAAAAATGTGTATCAAAGGTTGTCCTTTGATTCACTTAACAACTTCTTTCAAAAAGAGTCCTACTTCTCATACTCATGTGCATTTTAAAAGTTTAATTTATGATAGTATAATTTATTAATACTACAGACAGAAAGTTGGACTTCCTAGTCAAGTGGTCCCTTGGTTGCATTACACAGTCCAATGTGGAGAAAGATGAAGTGGAAATGCCTAAGGGTCTTGCTCAGTCCAACTAGTTATAACCTAGGAGGTTGAAATTCATTGAACAGTCTCAGGTGGTACTGAAAGTCAGGATATGGACAGGAATCTAGAGCAGGAAAAACAAGTCTGTTATCTTTTTACTGCATTCAATAGTTCCGAATGGCAGACACCACTTTTTTGTAGTGATACAGTGACTGGAAAATGAGGCCTTAATTTGACTACAGAAAATACTCCAGAATAAAGAAAATGTTTAATATTTTATAAATATGTCCATAGGCAAATAGATAACTTTCAGGTAGCATAAGTTATAAGTATCAGAATTTGTTACTTCATAGGATTGTTTTTCCCATTGTTAAATAACACTGAAAAATGTTTCAACTAATTATTTTTTTGTTATACAACTGAATAAGAGCTGCAAATTTGTACCAGACAACTGACTAAAATGATAGTGAACAAAAATGATGTTTCTGCTAAGAGGATATTTAACCATGTAACTGCAGCAAACACAGAGGATGTAATGGAAGGCAAAAGGACCTTGAATTATAAAGCTTTAGAAAAGAAATATTAGAGACTACCTCTTGGCATTGTTGAGTAAACCAGACTATGAGCAGTAGTTTATAATCTCTGATACAATCCTGAATTACACAAATTTTACATCTGCATTCAACTACATAGACCTTCATTTAATCTCTTGTTTATGCCTTTGCTAGTATACAAAGGTAAGAAATTCACTTATGAGTACAAGGTCTCATAGTGAACCAATCAGAAAAAAACCCCACATGTAGGACAGATACTCTGTCATTGAGATTTAAAATTTTTCCCCCAATTAAAGTTGCAACTTTCATCAGGGCTTTTTCTTTTATCTTTTTTTAACCTACCCATATATAATGACTGGTATAACACCTTGGGCAAGTAAAGTGCAACAGTGAAACACACTATCCATTCTTAACAGAAATCATCAAGTATTCATATATAAAGATTGGCATGAAACATGAAGCACTTTTTTTCTACATGAATAAAGGTAAGAGTTTGTATCACTCTTTAAGTCCCACCTCAAGAAACCAAATGACTTTGCAGTGGTAGTTTATTGATGCCATTCCCATTTCACAAGTGGGAAACGAGAAGCAAATCATTATTTTCACAAGTAACATGGAAGCATGTCTTAAATTTTGAATACCAGTTCTGATTAAAGTTAAAAATCCTCCAAATTAAAAATCCTTGAATTGTACTGGGCCCACATAAGCAACTTCTTATACTTAAGACTTTAGCATTCTTTCAGAAAATCACTTAACAATACTGCTGGTCCAACTAACATATGGTAACAAAATATGATTACAGTTCATATTCAAATCCACTTCCAAAAAAACATTCCAGGAATAATTCTTTAATCACTGACTTTGTATGTTGAACTTGTCCACGACAGCAGCATATGCAGTCTTCATCCAGTTACAGGCATCAAAGGCAGCTCTAGACCCGAATGCTTATTAAGTTCATCAGTAAAACTACCAGTCATACCCCTTGATACCATGAAGCCCAGCTATCAGTTATTTTCCAAGCCATATTGACAGATTTGCTGTCATGTCACTAGATAGAAAGGATCTATGCTTTCAATAGCTCTTGCTCTGTGATTCTTAGTGAGCCACCTTCTAGGACAACAATTTTATGTGTCACTCTCAGGAATCTCCTTGGGAGAATGGTATATACAATTCAAAAATGTAAAAAAAACCCTTTTTTTATTCAAAGGTGTCAGAAGAGAGGAATACTCATGACCATTTATTCATTCCATGTAATCTCCATGAAGGCAGGATTTTGGCAGACCAGAGACAAGTGAAAATTCAGTCTGTCTTATACTGCATTGCATACCAGGTATAGTACAAGATTCCTGCCTATAGCTTCCTCAAACTTCCGCATTAATCAGTCTTTCTCTGTTAGGCTTTCTTGCCATTCTCATTTTTTTGCCATCTGAAACAAAAACCTGAACATTAAATGTGTTTAGTAGACTGCTTTTCACTGAAGAAAAGTCCTAAGTCAATAAGTACTTTATTGTATGCTGTAGGAAACCTAAGAGGACATTTGTGATTTATGTTGAGTGATGTATTGGGTTTGTGTGGTGGGAGGTTTTGGTAGAAGGGGTCACAGGGATGGCTCCTGTGATGAGCTGCTAGAAGCTCCCCTGGCCAACCCAGTCAGCACCTCTGTGATAACATATTTAACAGGGGAAAACCAAAAAGAGAACCAGCAGTGGAAGCAGAAACAGCAGAGAGGGGAGTGGAAGGAGAGAGGAGTCAGATAAAGTCAGTGCAGAAAGGCAGGGAGGGTTTTGGTAGAAGGGGTCACAGGGATGGCTCCTGTGATGAGCTGCTAGAAGCTCCCCTGGCCAACCCAGTCAGCACCTCTGTGATAACATATTTAACAGGGGAAAACCAAAAAGAGAACCAGCAGTGGAAGCAGAAACAGCAGAGAGGGGAGTGGAAGGAGAGAGGAGTCAGATAAAGTCAGTGCAGAAAGGCAGGGAGGAGGTGGGCCACAGCAGGGGTTCCCCTGCAGCCCGTGGTGAGAGGGCAGGTTGTGTCCTGCAGCCATGGGGGGTCACAGGGGAGCAGAGACCCACCTGCAGCCTGCGGAAGCCGGCTGCTCCT
>NW_010237690.1:8911-9762 GCF_000690775.1 Eurypyga helias
AGTGGGGGGTCACAGGGGAGCAGAGACCCCCCTGCAGCCTGCGGAAGCAGGCTGCTCCTGAAGGACTGGACTCCATGGAAGGGACCCACACTGGAGCAGTTGGTGAAGAACTGCAGCCCATGGGAAGGACTGAGGTTGGAGAAGTTCATGGAGGACTGTCTCCTGTGGGAAGAACTCTATGGTGGAGCAAGGGCAGAGTGTGAGGAGTCCTCACCACCCTGAGGAGGAAGAAGCAGCAGGGACAATGTGTGAGGAGCTGATCACAGCCCCCATTCCCCATCCCACTGCACTGCTGGGCGGAGGAGGTAGAGAAATCAGAAGCAAAGCTGAGCCTGAGAGAAAGGGAGGAGTGGAAGGAATGTGTTTTAAGATCTAGGTTTGTCTCATAGTCCTACTCTGATTTGACTGGTAACAAATTGTTTTTTCTTCCCCAGGTTGAGTCTGTTTTGCCCGTGACCACAACTTGTGAGTGATCCCTCCCTGTCCTTGTTTTGACCTATAAGCCTTTCCTTAGATTTTGTCCCCCCATCCCCCTGGAGGGAGGAGTGAGCAACTGGCTGCCTGGTCTTTTGTTACCAGCTGGAACTAAACTGTGACAAGTGATTTTACACATACTGCTATTTTTAATAAAATTAACATCGCTTCTCAATATCAGATGCTTTAAAGCAGTGGTATGTGGACCTGCCCTTCATAGCAGTTAGACTAAGATGAAAAGCTTGGTAACTGGGCATCTATATGACACATAATTATGATAATCAGTTTTCCACTGTATTTTTAGTACAGGATTTAGTCATATATATGTGAGTACATTTATATATTTATGTAAATATAAAGATTACATTTTTATATAT
>NW_010237690.1:9867-19882 GCF_000690775.1 Eurypyga helias
TATCATCTGACTTGTATGTTTCAGTTGCTCTGCTATGTCAACCATTTGCCAAACTTCAAACGAAAATATCTTTATAACTTAACATTTTTTGGACTAAAACATTATTTGAAGCAATGACTCTGGAAGTTAATATAATCATTTAACTGAATCCAGCATTTTTCTTGCATCTTAAATTAATCTCAGGTATATGCTAAGATTTTCAGTTGCTGAATTGTATGTTTCAGTTGCTCTGCTATGTCAACCATTTGCCAAACTTCAAACGAAAATATCTTTATAACTTAACATTTTTTGGACTAAAACATTATTTGAAGCAATGACTCTGGAAGTTAATATAATCATTTAACTGAATCCAGCATTTTTCTTGCATCTTAAATTAATCTCAGGTATATGCTAAGATTTTCAGTTGCTGAAGAAAACCTCTATTATGTGAGCCAATTTAAAGAAAAAAATCTAAAAAAGTAAAGTATTTTTCATTTTCTGGCAGAAACCACTGCTTTTTAAGTGTCATAGAGAAGCTTAGTTTGGAAGGAATCTCTGGAGGTCATCTCCTCTGATCTGCACAAGGCACTGAAGGCTTGTATGAGTGCATTCTGCCTCAGGTTCCTGCATGAGTTGAGGCCTCCAGCATGCCAGAGGCAGCCAGTGCAGGGCAGCTCCTGTGGCATGTTATCGCCCTCCTGGTGCCAAAGCTAGCAGTCGTGTAGTCTTAAGTGACTCCCCTAGGCTCCTCTGCACACCCTCTAGTTCCTCTGCCCATACAGTCTGAAGCTCTTCTGATCACTGGCACTACCTTCATGTTAGCTAAGTAGGAAGCCAAAAGCAAGCCTGCTCCACCTCCTCTATGCACCATGTGATCAGTTACCTAGAAGGCAACTTCTCAAACTGTCTTTTGGTTGCCAGTCATGACTCACTCATCTTGTGAATTCTGGGTCAACTACATGGTCATTACATCTACACGTTTTAAATTTTTAAAAAACACCAACCTGCTCTGAGCATTGGTTTGGACTAGGTGACCTCTGGAGGTCCCTTGCAACCTAAATTATTCTGACTTCATACGTTTTTAAAAAAATAATGTTCTTATCCATATACCATGAACAGAGGACAGTAGCAAAAAAAGGTTCCAGTGATGGTATCATTCTATTGTTTGAAAGAACACAAAATTCATAGTGACAAATGTCTTGTTGCAGATTTTTGAACTCAAACAGGCTATGTTATGACACAGGTTTGTTGTAAAAGTAAAGTTAAATCTTTGTTGTTATAAGCTTTTAGGGTATTTCTGTCATGTTTTTTGCCTTGCTGTTAACTGCAAGTTTTGGTGTGGGTTTCTTTAATATACATACTGGTTTATTAGGGTAACCACTATCAATAAGTCCAGTGGCTTTCATTCTTTTCAGTTTTGAAGCAGTAGACAAAACCTTACGTTGAAAAAACACTGCTGTTGACATTTTCCAATGAGGATTTGTATCTGATTTAAATAAAGCCAAGATTTTCATGTCTGAAAATTATGCGGATTGGGACATGAAAAGGAAAAGCTTACTTTGAAAACAGCCCTAGGCACAGAACTTGTGATTATCTTTTCAGATCCAAACCTCTTTTCTTTTTGTCTTGCACTATATTTTTATGAAATAATATAGCAAATAACATTAAGAACCTTATTTTTCTCCCAGGCATAGAGGTCTCTCTCTCCTATGAGTGCATCCAATCGCTAAAGTGAAAAACAGTGACCACAGTTGCTGTGAGAAAAGAAAAAAAAATAACAGTTAAGACCTGACAATAGATAGATAGATAGACAGACAGACAGGCATCTGGTTCATTTAGAATGGGAAAGATTTTTTTCAGATAACTCATTTTGTCTCCTTTCGGACATATATTTGCACTAGATGGTTGTGATTAATTTCTGGGATATTTTTGTTGCTGGGCAACAGCCTAGGAGATACAAAAAGATGAGCCAATAAAAGCAAAGTTATACTAGAAGCCAAACCAAAATTTGCATATTCCTTGTATAGTTCTTAAAAAATACAGCATAATTATGCAGATCTTCCTCAATCTGTTAGTTAAAATGTTTGTCAACCAATCAGAGTTGATGTGAGGAAGACAAAACACACATATGGCATTTTTGTAAAGCAGTCAGAGTGCAGGGATTCCCTCTGTACATCTCCATTCCAGCTCTGCATGGAGCTGGAAATTTTCTTGCAGCTGTTTTCTCCTTGTGGCAGGGATGTATGCATGTGCCTGGCAGAGGGGAAAGTCCTTCCTCAGTCTTGATATCACATCATCCAAGGCGCAACATAAACCATTTATTAAACTCTGCACTCCTTAGAAACATACAAGCCAACTACCACTTTGGCTTTATTGCCTCTAATGCATCCTAACATTGCTCAAATCACTTGATCTGCACCAGGTAAATTTAGTGTAAATGAAGACAGCACTTCTAAGCAAATCTTAGGGTACAGTACAGATAAGAGTAAGTTACAGATATAAAAAGAAAAACTGGTATCCTGCTCAAGAAAAAAGCTGAACCTCTTTCAGATTATTTAGACTGTTTTATATATCATCCACAAAGCCTAGATTTGAAATTTTTAAGGCCAGACCAGCAGCTGAACACAACTCTGTAAGATACTCCTCATGTCAGCATGCCTTCTTGTTGCCATTGAACAACAGGTATATCCCCCATCGAAAGTGCCAGTGAATGTAACATCAATCGTGTCACACTGGACAAGAAATTGTAGAGCTTCCATGAGCTGCTTTACAAATTCTGTTAACCTCCTGCAAGTGGTTTGTTTTTTTCTTTTTTCCTTAGGCCAATTGATAAGGTGATATTTCCCTTTTCAAGCTTTTTTCCCTCAAACAATATTTGAAAAACTGCATAAATATTATCTTTATGAAGTCTTACCCAGTTTTGCCATACCAGAGTTCACCTACTAAAATCTTTCACTGTATGGAATTAAAAAATGACTGTTATTAAAACAGAAGATTTAATCAGGCACCTCTCTTCCTAGCATTAGGAAGGGTTATTGATTCCTGCAATTTTCTATTTGAGAAGTTACTTTGTTGAATTGTGCACATGAGGTCTATATAATTCAATTTTCACTGGCAGAAAATGAATTGAGCTTTCACTAACAGAACATATTTGGGCTAATGCGAAACTTCCTGTTTTCAGATAAGATACTTCGGATAAGATTTTATATATTTAGTATATATTTCTTAATCAATCTCATCCGACTCTTTCTGCTATCCTTTAAGACAATGTTAAAAATGCATGCTGTGCCATTTTACCTTTGCTCCTTCTTCACAAAATGTTTCTTGCGGGCACAATTATTCATGAGATTTTGAAAACAGTACCAAATCTCAATGACCATTTTCTTTTTTACACTTGCTTTACACAATTTCTCTTCTCCAGTCAATGCATGTCTGCTGCCATTCCAGTCATATCAGTAAATATCCATAATCCAGAATGCCTGGATTTTGAACAATAGCATTAATATAGACACAGAGAGTGTCTCTGCGGGATGAAATCCTGAAGTTTAGAAAAGTAGAACAGCAAAAGGCAAGTGCACCTCCTAAAGGAAGCAAAGTTTATGTTTGCCAGAGTGCAATCTTCAGGCAAGGTTATTCATAAAAAGAGGAACTTTCAGTATGTTATATAAAAGTACTGCTTAGTAATACATCCTTTGAAAAGAAAATCACCAGGAAGACTAATTTGAACTAGGCACTGAGGTTGTTTGTGAGTAAAGGGAGTGCACAAAAATGAAAGGGCAAATCGATGTGGAAGGTATGACTTGGAAATCTGTTTGCTTCTTGGGTCAGACCTAGAGTACTCACATTGCGGTACTCAGAATTTAGGAGAGAAAGGGTTTTCAAGTGAAATAGAGTTGGAGTTCAAAGTGTAAATTCAAGTTCAATACTGTCCTGATAGGTGGTCAAGAAGCCTGGGTGAGCATAGGCATTATCCAGTATAAGATGGTTTGGCCAGTTTTCTTCATCTTAGTAGCAGTGATTTTTGGGTACAGGGTATTCAAAGAAGATGAGTAGATTATTTTAATCACTAAATCAGAGTGTTAATTAAAATTACTATGTGGTATAATAAATAAACAGAGCCCAATCCTCATAAAAATTTATGTTCAAATTTAAGGACATTTTGGAATTCAGACTGCAGTTTCATTGCGTCCATTGTTACTTGGATTAGGAAGTTGCAAAAGGAACATCATTAGCACTGTCCCAGTATTATATATCGTGTCTCACTGGTTCTTGCAGCTCTCTTCTAGCAAAATTGCTTTTTAGTCATGTACAAGACTGCTAATGGCTGGTCCTATAGTACTGTCATGTGGGATCTCTCTGGGATCACCTCATTCAGTTACACAAATTCCCTGTTCATCAAGAAACAGCAGCCAATATCTTGATTGCTCATCTAGAGATCAGCCTTGGAAAACTATCTGGTATAAAACTGAAAAAAGAAACAGTGAGATGTTATCTTGCTCTTTGATTTGTGGTCTCAGATCTATTTTAAACTGACAGCAATGCAGCCAAGGTGGGTGGGGTGTTACAGCACATGGCTGGAGCACATTATCAAAACAGTTGTATCATGCATCTACATGATACCATGACTTCAGTGGCAGTATGATTATACTTGAGGAAATAAAATACACAAATGGGTTTGTAGATGTTGGCGTGTGTCTATGGACAGAGAATCTGACATCAAACTGTCTGGTATTATAAAGGTATTTTGGTGTCAATGTGAGCAGGCACGTGTGATATAATGTGGAAACATTACACACAGTATTGCTGATGGTGGGATTGGAGAAATAAAGAATCAAGCAGGTTTTGACAACAGTCAAGGTCCAGACCACTTTAGGAAGTGTCTCATATAGACTGAAAGAGGCAGACTTGGAAAAGAGTGTGGGAAACACTGCTTTTTTTAGGGGACAAGGTATCTTTCTCTCTTACATTTTATGACTCCTAAATCAACCAGAGATGCATGCATCTGAACACTCGACATGTCTGGATATAGTCTCAGATATGAATCAAAATTTTATTCTAAGACTGCTATTCAACCAAGTTACTTTGTGTCACATTTTCAACAGCATTGTTGCTGCGCGTTTTCCTGTGTTCCCAGCTTACTACTAGGATACTTAACCACCAAGACAGGCTTTGGATTAGCTTCTGAGATGAATATACAGTTTGACTACTAAAGCATCCCGCAAGATACTATGTGGGATTTATCTTTAAAAAGCTGAGATAAAATATCATGCAGCAAAAAGGACATATTGCTTGATGGAAATTTTCAAAATCTAGCAGTAAAACAGCTGTCAGATTCCATTTTAAACTGCAGGGTTTATTCTCTTACTCTAGAGACTTAAGATTTTACATAACTTTTATCTCCTCTAATGTCAATCTAGTATGAGCTAGACTCCAGTAATTTTAGTGGCAAATTCCTTTAGCTTGCAAGTATTTTTCAGTGTTTGTCTGTTAGTCCATTTGTAGGGTTATGCTTAATATGCATCATAATGAACTTCAGTTTATGTATTTTTCAGTCATGCTGGGAATGTATAAACAGGCAAAGGAAATATAACTTGCTGAAAACCACATGCTGCTTAATGTCAACAACTGCTTATGAGCCTCCTTTATGAGCTTATTTAAATCATGAATTGCAAGATACAACAGATTATTCTGTGAGCTAAGTGGAACTGTCTAATTACTCTTCCTATGTGAGTGCAACAGAACTTCTGACGCTCTTTGGAGTACTTTCTCTTCCAGACATTTCTATAAGAGTTGACATGGACAGCCCATGTATGTTTTCTACCAGTCATTAATCACTTTAATTTTTTTAAGCCTTCCCTTAGCAGCTGATTCTATACAAGCAGCTCCACTTTCAATCAGTTGGAATTTAAGAGCAAGATACAGGGCACTTTAAAAACAGAAAATAGAACACTCTGTTGTACTTTCTGCTTAACTGTGAATACTTTTGTTACCTTGCAGTTTAGTTGGCCCATTTTCCCAAATATTTCATGATGATTGTAATCAGTCATCATACTTTTTCCCATATGTATAGAATAAGAAGAGCTTAAACTGCAGATTCTCTCCCCTGTTTTTTTAAGACACCTTGTGGAAAGATTGGAAAGCTTCTCAAGAAGGCCCGTGTAGCCCATATGATCTCTCTCCCCCCACACCTTCTCCTACCTTACATGTTATGTATATATATGTATATACATAAATATAAACAATAGAGTATTTTGTATGTCCAACAACCAAAAAAAAAAAATCAAGTAACATAAGATAGCTCTTAAATACCATAAGTAAGTCTATTCTAAATTAATGAAGCCTGTTAGTTGTAATGGCCTTAATGTTTTACACTGTCTGAAGCACTACCTATCCTTCAAGCATTTTTATTTATAAGAAATGAGAAATGGGATTTGTTCATGGAATCTGATAATGACATAAAAACATGGAATTTTTTCACTAAATATTTTTCAAAATATTTTAAAACGTTCTTTTTCAAGCAGAGTTTTGTTTTACTTATTAAAGGGGGAAAAAAAGGACATGATGCTTCTAACAATTTTTACTTTTCTAATGCTTTTTACATTTTAATTCCTTGTGCTTTACCTTTTCCACACTAACTTTTAGGAGAGAAAAAACCCCGTTAGACAAAAGGATCCTTGGAGGATGTAGATTGAAAGAAATACGCACATCAATCTTTTGGAAAAATATTGTTTCAAAATTTCATCTCAAGAATAGATTTTGTTTCAAAAAAGGTGAAATTTTTTGTGTTTGCATCATGAAAACTGTTTTTCCTTCTTCAATCAACAGTATTTAACATGTTCACAAAAATCAGTACTGTAAACTTGCACTGACAAGAAGACATGAGGATATACTTTTTCATCAGTTTTAATGCTGTATTATACTGAGCATTTTTACTTGAAAAATTGTTTAAAGAATATGCTTAAATCTAATCTTCTGGTTTCAATTACAGCAGTGAAGCAGTATTTATTGATATTATATCATTATTTACTGAAGCTCACAAGCACTGACATGATGTCAGTGAACATTTCATGGATAGAACTGAAAAAAGTAGCAGTGCTTTACATGCTTAAATTTAAGCATGTACTTCAGTCAAAAAGCCCAGTGCCTGGGGATAAAGTCTTGGACCACCCTGCTTTGATGCTTGTATAATGTAAACCTGTAGCCCCTAGTGTGTTATCACCATTGCTAGTAATGGGCCATAAGCACTGTACTGAGTTTGCAAGTCCTTCAGCACTAAGGTTTGTCAGTACTACTTTGTATTAACTACTCTTCACCTGCCTGCAGCTTCATTTTTCTTGGTTTAGCTTTAACAGCAGTTTTTCTCATTTGCCAGGTGTCGGTGGCTAGATTGGTTCATTTTTGTTTATATTTGTGTGCTACAAGAAGAGTTTTAAATAGATGGTAGTCACAAGACATTGCTCTCTGCAGAATAAGATATTTATGACTAACACAAAGACGCAGTGCATTGAAAGCAGCCCTGTTATGACAGCAGAGTCCTTGAGAAGTGGAGCACAGGACACTGTGCAGGGGCACACAGGCATGGGATGGTCAGAGATGGGACATGGTGGCCCTGGAGGCCCTGCAGCTCTACACAGTCCATTACAGAAATGCAGACCTGGTCAAGATGGGTTTTAGGAGTGAAAAAGACAACATAGAAATTGCATTTAACATATGTAAAAGGCACCATATACAGTAAAATCAGATATAACATGGAACTACAGTCCAGTGAAAAAGCATAAAGGTCTGTGTTACCAAACATAAAAAAATAACCCAAAGTGAATCCTAGACCAAGAAAGAAGCAACAGTCAACATCACCATCATACTCCTGCCAGAGAAGGACTCCAGAGGTTAAAAACTCCCTGTACCACAAGCCCTGCTCTCAGCACCGCTATGAAACCTCCATCCTCATCATCCAGAGGTTCAGTAGGAAGGTGAGCATAGCTCCAAGAGAAGGGGTAGAAATTAAGACATTCATATAATAATTTTAGCTGCTTCTTTCTTTCTTTTTTCAATAAAAATTAGATCTAGACTAATAATCCTTCAATTATATTATTAAGATTTCAGTCACACTAACAATAAATTCTTGACTTTATGTACATATTTTTATACATATAATGTGTGTTTCCTCTTCGCATATAAACAAGATTTTAAGCATTACAACAATGAGGTATTGGACTGTTTGTAGGAAATCTTGCTATTACCAGAACAAAAATTAGTGCTTTTCTGGACTGAAGGCAGCAAATTTTATATGGCAGATTTCTCTCTTTAGAAGATAAATTGACTCAGGACTATGTCAGCAAGCAAAATCCTATTGACCTGTTGTTTTGCTCAAGTGAGGATAACACTGAAAAGAAGCAAAACCATTGTACCAAATTTGTGTTACAAACCTTTGCTGGAATAGTTTGTTAACCTGGAGTATATGATGAAGTATGATTAACTCTCAAGTTATACTAAGGAAAAAAATACTGATACAGGATATATAGTAACAACTTTTTATACCTTTTATGGACAAGATTCCAGCTAAGCCCTTTTGACATACATGAACATCTGTATGTTGAATGCTGAAGATGATTACATTCTCCCTATGCCCTCCTGGGTGACAGGTGTCTCTACTTCTCCTGTCAAAATGTTCCCAACCATCGAACTAGTCTGTTCTGGTACCTGTCTAAGGTTCATACATCCTCCTTAGAGTCTGCAAATCACCCTCCTGTTTCTCTAAATGTGAAAAATAAGAGTATTTGTTAAGCCTTTGGTACATCAACACTCACCATTCCTTTTTAGGTTCTAGTTTCTGTCTTCCACAGTTTTTACTTCATGTATGTTGTCTGCATCTGTTGCCTCATGTATTTATTCTATACCCACCTTATTGTCTTATTTCTTTTTTTCTGATCTTCAGGTTGAAACCTTTTCCTACTCCACCAATTTTGTTAGTTCTGCTTTTTTTTCTGTTTGTCAAGTGTCTACACTTCTGGAGCTGCCCGTGCAGCTTCTGCTCTTCTTGGTTCCATCATGTCATTAAAAACACTCCATATTCGGACAGACCCATGCTGAAGACTTACTTCAGAGAAATCTGATGTAATTGCAACATAAACATTTTCTTGACTCACAGATTATCAAGTTTATCGGATTATAAACTGTGTAATATACTAGATATACAATCTACGAAACTCAATGGGATTCTGCTCTTTCTTCATGTCTCTTAATTTTAATAAACCTTATGTTGGGCTAAATAAGAGGAATAAGGATCTTCTGCAAACACATGTTCACCTGGAGGGCATTGTGAGGGCATGGCTGGTCTTTATTGCTGTGAGCGGCCTTACCTGGGAACTGGACCCACATCCCTGCCCATGGGCCCAGGATCCCCATTCAAGCTCAAGACCTACAGACCTGACTCCTTGGAGATTGTTTTCTAGCAGATAGATCTCAGACCTAAGCTGTAGCCATGTCCCCGGCCCCATCTCCCACTGTCCGTGGTGGGTCCTTCCTGGTCAGGAGCCAGCCCCAGTCTATCCCTTTGCGGTGTCCGTGGCTGCCAAGTAGCCTACTGCCTCCCACAGCTCTGCGACCATGCTCAGGAGCTAAAGGGTGAGCATAGGACACTGCCCGTGTCTAGGCCACCACTGCCTGTGCCATCCCACCATGCTCCCTAGCAAGTGTTTTAGGTCAAGTCAGCTGTTCATAGCAAATGCCACATTTTCTTTTTCACCTGGTCCTGCCTGATCGGTCACTCCTGTCTTTTCTCCTTTTCTTTTGGTTGATCAGATTGAATAAACATGTAGGAGAGAACTTCACTGTAGACAATGATTTCCAGTATTGCTCTTAAATTGCTTGTAGAGTACGTGGATCCCTAGCTGAAATCAAGATGGGCCATAGCTCAATTTTCTCTGCTTTTCACCTCACAAATTAATATTTTAGAAAAGATATTTTTAGTGAAGCAAAACTCCAGTTACAGAGGAGAACATAACATTGTGGTAGGGTTTTTTTAATTAAAAAAAAA
>NW_010237691.1:0-1187 GCF_000690775.1 Eurypyga helias
ACCATTCCATGAGTCTATGATTCTAGATATCTACGTATGCACTTCAAGAAAGGACTTCAAGCTATGTACGCAATAGGGCACCATTATAATTTTCGTTTCCCGAATTGGGAAGCCAGTGACACAGAAAGGAAAAGCAGCCTTCCCCTGAAGGGACAACTAGTCAGAGGCAAACTCATGAGTAAAAAAGGCCAATCTCCTGACTGCTGATCAATGGCTGTACTCGACAGTGTGACCTCTTGACCTTTCTGCAAAGTAGCCATATGTGGCAATGAAATTAGGGAAATGAAAGGCCATTCTGCACCAAAAGCTTCCCTTTAGCACTGATTAAACCAGAAAATATGTACACTGCTTTGACATAAAGCACTGGAGAAAGGCCCCACCTTGCAATCTGTATATTTGCATACATGTATCAGGAAGCAAAAATCCTCCCTTTTCTGTGTGCTTGACCTTCTTGAAAGGTTAATGATTCCGTTTAACTAGAAGGAAGGTTAAACTTCATGAAAGGTTTCTGTGAGCAAATCCTTGCCTCAAGTGCTTTCGCAGAACACCCCAGCACAATGACTGCCATTCAGCTGGCATGCAAGTAAACAGCAATGGTTCCAGTGTATTGAGCATGTTATCGTGGGAAAAACTATCTTAGGAAACAAGTTAAAATCTTAAAAATCATAGATAGAAAAAAAAATAGATTAGACAGCAACAGGACTTACAAATGCTGTGGAGAGCACGAGCGGTTAAGACGTCAGGGCTTCCCTGCGAAACAAGCAGGCAGCCCTGGAAGCAAAGAAAATACTTTTTCCACTCACAATACAAAATTAGAAAGATTCGCTGTCAGATGATGTCGTGGAGGCTAGATACAGAGAGGCTCCCAAGAGGATTAAACAAATTCATGGAGGACAGATGCATTAGTGATTATGAAGCAGGATGGCCCCAAATCCAGCTTTGGCTAAGAGCAGCCCTTAACTGCTGACTGTCAAAAGCAAGGGGGTCCTTCGTACCTATCTCTGCCCTTGTGGTTTTGCCTCTGCCATCTGCTACAAGCCCTGATCAGACACAGGATATTGAACTAGACAGTCCAATAGAGTCTGATCCACTAAGTCCTTTTTCTTATTCTCACAGGAGATTGCAGCCACGATCCTTTATCCATGACTATTAAAACATGCTCAGCATGGCAAAGATTTGTCCTGTCT
>NW_010237691.1:1210-10780 GCF_000690775.1 Eurypyga helias
AACACACATCCTCGCCCTCCAGCTTGCTTCCCCCCAGGACTTACAGGTCAACGGACTGCTCTCATGACACACACCCCACAACAAAGCCAAGACAGAAGGAAATTATGTAGGGCCTGAGCTCGTGCTGAGACCACAATGCTGAGATCACAACAGATCAAGGAGGTGTCACCAGAAGAGTGCTGGGTGGCCTGAGGGTCAGAGGGGATGGCGTAACGTGACAACCCTCCCAAGCAGAATGGGAGCTCTCCCCTCAGCAGCTTTCCCCCGTGGAAAACTCAATGCCCAAGAGCCTGACTCTACCCACGCAGTAGTTGCGAGGGATAAGAGATGACCATTTCTGTTTCCACTGAAGAAATAAGCCTTGGTTTCTTTTAAAACACAGCATCTGAGATAGGAGGAATGAGAAAACACCACAAATCCTACAGGAATCGCTGGTAAGGGAGCCGTCAGGAACTCGCCGAGCCTAAGGCTGGAGTGCCCTCTAGGGGTGCCAGGCTGGTGAGCCGCGTACCCCAACCTTCTGCGGAAGAAGCCCTGAACCAACTAAACCTCTCCTTAATGAAGTCGTGGGAAGACTTCATTTGCCTGTGCAAAAAAGGAATTATATATCCACCATTGGTGGAGCTCTCCTTCTCTTTGTCCTATTTTTCCTCTGCCCCACAAGGCTGCCGTGATGGTAACACAGCCCAAGTTTTAGGAGGCCTTGCTTTGGGAAAAGGACGTTCTTCTCCATTAATCCAGTGACTGAGCAAAGCTGAGACAGGGATTCCTTGGCACTACAATAATGGTGTAACGAAGAAAATTCATGAGCCTGACCACACCCCTAAACTTCGGCCCAAACACCCCCCCGGTGCAGAACCCTGATGGTCACATGAGGACAGCGAGACCAAGGGCTGCCGAACAAAACTCTCCTGCAGCACACCATGCCTGTGCTCTCAGAAGTACCCGTCATCAGCCCTGCCCACCAAGGAGTTAGGACTGAATGCAAGCATCTTCGTATCCTGCTCTCACAGCTTAAACAGGACCTACTAGCTTCCTAATTTTGGCTGTCTGTCCTCTCCCCACCCTGATTCCCATGGAACAGAAGAATGAAGCCACATGTGCTGAAAAAATACTCCCAGAGGGAGCAAACGGGAGCGGGCTCAGCTACCAGGGAGAACTAAATAGACTACAAAGGGGCAAATTTCACACAGGGCAAAATTAAGCAGACAACTGAGCTGCTCTCTTTGCATGTGTGTCTCTGTCCCCAGGACAGAAACAATACTGGTAGTTGATGTCACACTGTGTTTGCCTTTGTGCCATTACCAACGCGTCTGGGAGCAAAAGTCATAACCCTTCTGCTGTAACCATAGAAAAACATGGGCGATACAGAGGGCTCCTCTTCCTTTTAGTCTCTGACTTAACAAGCAGGAGCATTTGCGGAAGCTACACAGATGTAACCAGGAAGCAAACTTTCCATTTGCTTGTATATGTGCACTAACAAGTCAATTTAGGGAGTCACATGCCATGTGGCTGGTGTGTGCAGTCACAAATGAGCAACTTAAGCCTGGGATATCAATGCTGATAATGAACTGCTTCCTGAAGAACAAGGGTTATGTACGGGTATTACTTGGTGAAAAGTTTCTGCACTGTTGGTTTTAAGACTGCTGCAGACAAAACCTGAACAGAAAGAGAGCAACAGACACAACTAACCAATATTTTTGAGAGGAGATATTTCCACTACAGTTTTTAAGTCCAATGAAGCCTGGAAAAATTACTCTGATGAAGCAAAACATAGGCAAACCCCAACCCAAACACACCACACAAAGCTCTGAGTCAGAGATGACCAACCTTTCCTTCCTAGCAGGAGAAAAGGATCTGGACACCGGCTCGTTTTGTGCAACAGGTTACACAGGACACGGTTCCTGGAAGTGGTACATGCCTAAAGCAGTGTCCTGCCAGGTGCTGCTAAAGAGCTGGATCTTGTCCCCATGCTATCCCTGTCCAAGTAACCTCCCCAGCACCAGATCACAAGAAAAACCCCAGTTGCCCACAGAGCTCCATTCCCGAGCTACCACCATAAACTTCTGGCCTTCCACAATAAACGCGCCTTCGTTGTAAGTACCGTGACCCATCAAGTAACGTTTTCCCAGAGAGACCAGGTTTGGGTTAAGCTGTTTATGCTATATTTTTGCACCAGGGTATGTTAAGTGGTTTCCAATAGAAAGTCTTACACAGCACTGCATTTCAGTCTGGGTGGGCAGAGATGCTTTTACCAAAAAATGTGGGCACAATTAACAGCATGCCCGGGCATTAGCCACCCTGGCTTCCACTCCATACAATAGGCCTTTGTCTGAAGCCTGGCACTGCATGGGCAGAATTAGAGCTCAGCACCACAGGAAGCCTTGCCAGCAGATGTTTTGACTTGCAGAACATGCAAGTTCTCCCCAGTTTTAATGCTCACACTGCATTCCCGAATTAATGGGGAGTTAGAGGTTAGAAATACTCTTCTCCTGAATCAACCGGAGCAGAAATACTGCTGACAATAACAAAGCTAAACATTGCCAGGCTCCAACTGACAGAATTATTCCTGAGAACCCTATCTTCAAACTTAATCACCACTGAGTGATCAAACCCAGAACCACAGAGAGCTCACGCCTTCCCCAGACACAAGTGTCACCACTGTGGCTGAGGGCCCAGCAGCCTCTGCTGCTGATGTTCTACGACATATCAAGACTCTGGTCCTGAATATTCTTCTACAGGCTGAGATGAAAGGATGTGTAAGTGGCAGTTGTGCTGAATCCCGCTGAACAGTCTGGAACCCTCTCACGGATTTCAACAGAACCCTCTTTGTCCAAGGGCACAGTGGAAGCCCAGGCTTCTTTGCCTTTTAGCTTCTGTGTAATAAAAGATGTCAGATGAAGGATTCTGCAGACTGTGTCCTCTCTTTAGTGAGCTGCTGCTTTCTTTACACATTCCCAATGCTATCCCTTCCCCAGAAAAAGCAGAGGCAGTCTTCACATCCCCAAAGCCCACTCAGACTTTGGGATGTCTCTGACATTGTCAGTAGGGGACATTCTGTCTGAATGACCCTTTTCATCTTTCCACAGCATTGGCCCCTCCTTCTTCTCTAAAGGTTAACACAGGCTCCAAAAGAAAACAAATTCTCTAAAAAAAACTCCAAAAAAACCAAACCACCAAAATAACCAAAACCCAACATATCAAAAAAGAGAACCAACCCAAACCCCCCCAAAAAAGCCCTCAAAGCCTAAAACCCCCTGAAGACTAGTAAACAGAAAGGCTTCCTTTCTAGGATGGTTCTTGAGCTGAAAGGTAGGCTGCTACCAGGGTAAGTGCCCCCGTATCATTCTTGGGCTTTTCCCAAGCAGCAGGAACACTGGGAAAAGGGTATCTTAACCTCATCACATCTGGCTGTCCTTCACATTCTTACCACTGACACTCCAACGTAATTCCAGCCCAGTTCCCAGCTTACCCTTCAGTTTCCAGAGTCTGTTTCATTATCAATCAGGAAACAACCCTTCAGCTTCCCGTGTTTGTCCAGAAACCACTGGGGAGCTATCAGACAGGCACGAGGTGCCACTTCCTACCAGCCTGCACATGGACAAACAAGGCCTCTGGAGCCTATGACCATTTTCCAGTAGCAGCTTTTTCCTACTGCAGGGTTTTGCTAACCACCTCTGGACAACTTTGAGATTCTTGCTCTTGTATCAAAGTACTAAGCCACTAGGATGTAGCAGTACAGGTGTTGAACCCCTAGGAGTCATTGCTATAGCAGAAATAAGGAAAGAAAGAAAAGTCCTTCCATCAGCGGAGATGGATCTCTGCGTAATCCAGTGATACGCTGTCTCACAACATCTCTTACTCCGAGCCAGAAAGCAAAGTTCACCAGCATCAGTTCCAGATCACCAGCTCAGAACACTCCTCTGTTGTAAAAGTGATCTGACCTCCTCGTCACTACAGCCTCACCATATACAGGGCACATTCATAGCAATGCAGTGCACAGATTTGGGCCCCCCGCCCCATTCCCCACATCCATACCTCAGTTTCAGGCCGAGGAATAAATACTGGGGGTCTCATCTTCAGAGTCAGGTCCTGAAAGTCCCACTCACCAAGCACATACTGCACTGGCATTCTGTGGCAGGCAAAAACAAGTGTGAGCACTTTACGACACAGAAAAGCTCTCAATATCTCATTATTAACCATATAACCCTCCTGAGGGTGGGCATCCAGACACCCCTGAGGCTCTCAGCTGCAGGTGCACCCTCAGGGGAACTGTGGGAGCTCCATTCCCACAACAGTGCTTGCTATCAAGCACCAGGCCGGGGAACTGCAGGCCTATCAGCCTCCCCTCACTACTGGGTAAGCAATGAACAAGCAGTCCTGGAGATGGTAAGTAAGGAAGGTGACTGGAACAGTCAGCATGGATTTAGAGAAGGGAAATCGTTCCTGACCAACCCGACAGCCACCCATGACACAATGACTAGCTGGGTGCATGAGGAGACGGTATCAATACTGTTTATCTTGACTCTCCTAAGGGGTTTGATACTGTCTTCCCTACCATCCTCACATACAAGCTGATGAGGTATGGACTAGATAAATGAGGTGGACTGAAAACTGGCTGAACTGCAGGCTCAGAGGGCTGTGTTCAGCAGCACAAAGCCCAGCGAAGGCTGATCACTAGTGGAGCATCCCTGGGATCAACAGCAGGACCACTACAGCATAACACCTTCATTGATGATCTGGATGGAGGGGCAGAGAGCACCCTTGGCATGTCTGCAGGCGATAGAAAACTGGAAGGAGTGGTTAACAGACCAGATGGGTGTGCTACCTTTCAGAGGGTCCTCAGAAGGCTGGCAAAATGGGCTGATAGGAACCTCGTGAAACGCTGCAAAGGGTAATGAGAAGTCCTATAAACAGTGGAGGAATAACACCATGCACTAGTACAGGCTGGGGGCCAACCAGCTGCACAGCGGCCCTGGGGATCGGGTGGAGAAGTTGACCACGAGCCAGCAATGTGCCCCTGCAGCAAAAAAGGCCAATGGCTTCCTGGGCCGCATTAGGCAAAGTATTGCCAGAAGGTCACGGGAGGGGATCCTTCCCCTCTATTCAGCACCAGTAGGAAACATCTGGAGTGCTGGGCTCCCAGTACAAAAGAGACATGGACATATTGGAGGAAACCCAACAAATGGCCATTAAGATGGTAAGGGACTGGAGCATCTGACATCCAAGGAGAAACTGAGTGCTGGGACAGTACAGCTGGGAGAAAGGAAGGTTCAGGCTGAGGGACGTGGGAGGGAAGTCTCATCAATAATCGTATGTATGTGGTGGAATGGAGTAAAGACAATGGAGCCTGACTCTTTTTGGTGGTATACAGTAAACAGACAGGCAAAGGGCACAGACTGAAATACAGAAAATTCCATTTCAACTTAAGAACAATGCATTTTTATTTCCCTTTTTTTTTTTTTTTTAAACACTGTGAGGGTGGTCAAACACTGACACAGGCCAAAAAGGTTGCAGAGTATCTGTCTTTGGATATATTAAAAACTGAATTGGACATGGCCCTGAGCAACTTATTCTAGTTGATCCTGCTTTGAGCAGGGGGCGTGGAGTCGATTTCCAGAGGTCCCTGCCAACCTCGTGATTCCATGATCCTATGAATTTGGGGACCATGTTTTCAGCTGCTCTGAGGCACCATACCTCATTTCTTCACGTAGAACAGCAGGTATGTGTTGCAACCATAACAGAATTTAAGACAGAGCAAGGTGCAAGTTGGACAGCTCTGGAAATTCTGCATTTCTGCTCCTAACACAGGACTCAGGAGCAGCAGGACAATTTCAGGGAAGACACTCAGATCCCACAAACAATAACCACTGCTGACACTGACTCCCTGAGAAACCCTCACATCCTATTATGCCTAAATCATGGCAGGATTAATCCACACAACAAAATGAGGATCCACATCATAGCCACACTCACGTAAACAAGCAGGAGGATGCTACTTCCAAACATACTCCCAAGCACCTCCCACCCTTCAAAATGATCCAAGCTCCTGAATATTTCCTCTCCACACATACTACTCCCCAGGCCCAGCCTGATTCCAGGTAGCTCCTTCACACCAAACCCATTTATTTTGTGCTAAGAGAACTCTTCACAGAGAGCAAACAAATGGAGGCCAAACAGATACCAGAGCTACAGCAGCCATGGATACCTCTAAACACCAGGGAAATCCCTCTGCAGGCAGAGCCTAGAAAAGAAAGTACTACACCATCACAGAACAGTATAGGCCTGGCAGCTACAGAGTGTGTTCAATCAGGCAGAAAGGGCCAAGGTTAAGCTTCTTCATAAAGCCTAAGTGTACCCAACCCAGAGCCAGCACTGCCAGTTTCCTGCTCCTCTGCGACATCCCTTAAACCCTCTTTGCTCCCAGACAGGTGAAACGCTACTTGACAAGAGCAGCAAACACCCATCACTTGAGTCAGCAGCAGAGGCTGACACAGCACTGTTGCTTGGCTTGTCAACTGCTAACAGTCTTCTGCTTTCTCTCTGCTACCACTTTTGGCTGCATCAAGACTGAAGGAAAACCCTCCAAAGGAACAACTCGAAGAGAATGCTCCTACCTTTGTAGTCGCTTGTTGCTCAGCTGCTGGATTTGCTCCTGCTGCGCCGCTGTAAGCGGAGTGTGAAGGCTTTTGGAGTTCAAGCTCTGAAACTGAAGACAAGATCACTTTAAAACCTGCCCATTTGTGCCACTCGAGTGTCCTCTGCACCCTCCCATGGCACCCTCCAGGGAGACCCAGCATGCTGACAAACAGCCTGGGACTGCTGGAAACCACAAATAGGAAAACCTATCTGCTTGTTTAAAAACAACCCTGAACAACCGTTCTGCTGCTTTTTGGGGCACAGAATAGGTAAAATTAAGACTCATTCCCTCAAGAAAGTCAGGGTCCAGTGTAGGTGCATGTGTCATAGGTTACATTTCAGTCCCTGCAAAAGAAGACAATAAAGAGACCCGAAGTGCCCTGCTGGCATTAATAAACTATGCCTCACACTCTCTGCCATCTAAGGTAGGGAAAAGTTGTTCTACTTCCTGTGAGTGAGATACAAAGGTAAGGGATTCAACCAAAATAACAAAGTGAGAGCTCACACAGATCTCATTCCTCTCCCGTTACTTAACTGTTTTTGCTCCCAGGACAAATGACACGATATATTCACTGGATTCTCGCGCTTCAAGGATCCCATTTGTCTCAAACACCTTGTGCCAGTAGTTGACCGCATCAGTGGCAGTTACGAGCCCAGGTCTTCCACTGCAGCTCTGCCTCAAAGCTGACCACTTCAGGCTGAGGTCAGGACCTTTACTTTGACTCAGTCCTCCCGGCACACGCTGAGGCGAAAGACCCAACAACCTCTTGAGCAGTGGGTGGGTGAGGCATCTCATTGTTGCAAAGTCAGTTGCTGGCTTCCACATGTGTTCCTCGTTGCCATCAACCAATCTAGACAGTGCTGAGACTCGCAGTACGCTGGGTGCTACCACAAGCCACTGTGGCGAAGCACCAGCTGACCGCAGTCAGCGGATCCTCCTCAGGGTGGCACGAAAACGACACTGGTTTGCAGTTCTTCTGGTCTAGAAAAGGAGGCAAGAGTGCAGCCTGAATCCCTTGGGTTAGCAAATCACAGGTTCCCCTCTGACAGAATGCAGGTTGTTTGCCCTAATCCCAGGTCACAGCTACATAACCAACTACACCCTAAGCGTATCAAAGGATTACCCCAAGATAAGACTCAGGTGACAGCTAACCAGCTCTGCCACTGCAAGCCATTTCTTCACAGAGCTGCCCATCTCCACCGGGGCCAGAGCTGCTAGGAGGCTAGTCCACGCCACTGGCAAGGCAGAAGCGAGCGTGCTCACACACACGCACAGCACTCCTGCCTGTCCTTGGCCTCAGAAAGCCACAGACACACCAACCTTGAGCTCCTGCCCTTGGCTCTCCACCCCATGGGTGGGTCACCCTGCTTCCCTGCAGGGAGACCTTCAGTACCCCCCTAGATTCTTTTATTCCTCTCTCTGTTCATACACAAGTCCTAAGTTAGCGGGAGTGCTCACAGGAGACCTTGACTCCACGGGTCAAGGGTCTTCCACACTGTCACCGTCCCCAGAGAACAGACAAGTGGCCACAGAGATGGGGCTGAGCTGATAAGAGCAAAGAAAGGAGAAACGCTCACAACGTTCAACTAGAGGGAAGAGAAATGCTGGAAAGAAGCAAAGGCTCAAAAGGCAAACCCTGCCAGAGGGAAGTCAAGTCTCTTAAAAGAGAGAACAGGCAGAGCCATACAGAGAGGGAAAAACAAACAAGATGATTGCAGGGAGACAAAGGAGATGAAACTTTACAAAACAGCTGCTGCCTATCATCACACGTGGAACTGCGTGAGACAAACAGAACAACAACCCCACTCTCCTGCTGTGATACATCAGAAATGATGCACCCCCTGTCTCGTGACTCACGGTCCCTGGAGCCACTGTGGGTTTCCCTGAGCGCCCGTTCCCATTCCTCTATTGATGGCTGCTTTTCATCACTGTCTCGGAGAGACCACAACATCCCCTCCTCCCATTCCTCCAGAAAACCACCACACAAACAACTCAATACCTCTCCTGAGCAGCCAGCAGCACCCAGGGTGGCTCTCTGCTCTGTCAGAGTGCTGCTGCGGGGAGATCTGGGGGGGCTGGGTCAGCTCTCACCTGGGCAGCTGCTGGCACTGAACCCCTGCAGCAGCCCTGGACCCTGCTGCGTGGGGCACCTGCGCAGGCAGCAGCACGGGGCCTGCCCTGCTCCTGGGTGAAACTGTGGGAAGAGTCAGGTCCCCACTGCACTCCTTCGCAAAATCAAACCAAACAGAGGCCAGGGAAACAGCAGAGAGAATACCCTGCAGCAAAGATGTCCTGAGTGCCTTACCTGCTACCTCCTGGCAAAGGGGTGGGTACTCAAAGGGCCCAAGGATCCCCTTCTTACCACCTTCATTACTCCCAGCTGAGAAGTAAGCACCCCTATGAAAACCTGCCTTTATGTTATATATAAGCAGTCTGAAACCTACAGTGTTGACCCAAGCAGCTCCCCACTCTAAGGCCTGGGTCTGGGGACACTGTTACAAGAGGAACACTAAAGAAATAAAACGTTAACCATTAGTATTGTTAGGGAGGCAGATGTGACTTTAGGTGGCTATGGCTGGGACGATGCTGCCACTGCTGTCATTATTAATAAAGGAGACCAGCTGCTGATGCCCCTGTATGCTACTTCCTGGTGCAAATACCTGTTTGCACACAGTTAGGGCATAGATTTTTTTCCCTGCAGTTCTGCAGTTTGGTCTGTTCGAGCCCCAGTTCCCCACTCGCTGCGGCCCAAGACTTAGACTCATGGCTCCCACAGGCACGGCCTGTCTCGCCCCCTGCCCTGCCCAGCCGGTCCGCAGGCTCAGGCTGGAGCTGGGGCTGGCGCCGCACCACCCGAGGCCTTTCTGCTGCCGGTAAGTGGCCGGCTGAGCCGGCCCTCAGTGGGCCCCACAGGCCGGCCGCGGGGGTGC
>NW_010237692.1:0-27993 GCF_000690775.1 Eurypyga helias
CCTGGCTGAATCCAGCACACAACCCCTCTGCTTTTCTCTTCCTTCTAAGAAAAAATGATAATTGTATGATATATATCCATTATCCTCTCATTTCACACAGGGAGAAATTCTTTCTTCTGAGCAATGGTTTAATAAGTATAGGCTTTCAAAAACTACAATGACATTTTCATTCAAGTTTAATGTATGAACACCAATACTTTTTGGAAAGGTTCCTGATTTACGTAGTTTACATATTTTAATAATATCTGTGTAATGCCCCCACTTTTTTTTAATTAGTATTCAGTAGGATAATACTTAAAATTTTGAGTGAAATGTTTTCACTTTAAAATAATTTAAAAAAAAAATTAAAAAATTATTTGGGGAAGTGTTTAATAGTTATATTTGCTGAATATTTCCATTATTAAAAAAATGTATTTTCTGGGCTGTATTGGAAGAATAGATTAAAACTGGGGACAGTTAAGGACGAAATACTGAGTATGTTCCTTGCCTCAGCAAAAAGAGGCAAAAGACCTTCCACCTACAAGGTGTCCTTGTCCCTGGTGCTGAAAGACGATTCAAAGAAGACACCTACCAGCAGTGGATGAGGGGTGATTCAAGGATTGCTTCAGAGAATTTGAACTATGTAAGTCCCTGGGGTAGACACCTTATATCCAAGGGTGTTGGGAGCTGACCACTGTCCTTTCAAGGAAATGCTATAATTTTGAAAAGTTATCTGCATCAGAGGAAATCTCCAGTGAATGGAGGAATGCAAATATTGTGTTCATTTTCTAAAAAGCTTGAAAACACGCTGAAGAACTTCAGCCTCACCTCAGTCCTGGGAAAATCATGGAATGAGTCCTTTTGGAAGTTATTTCAGGACTTTTGGAAAGGAAAAGAGTGCTTTCTATGGTATGCCTGGTTTTTTAGATAAAAGGAGAGCACTGGATGCCATTTTTTTAGGCTTTAAGAAGGCAACCAGAGAGAACTAAAAAAAAAAAAAAGTGGACTATTAGACTCAGGGGGGCAATGGTTATTGGGTCATACTCTACCTAGATTCTGGTAACTAACTGAGTGCCACAAAAGTCTGACCTGGAAACAAACTCATTTAACATCTTTACAGAAGACTGGGAGGAGTGACAGTGTGCCCTGATCAAGTTTGCAGGTGATATCAAACTGGTAGGGGGACTACTCACTACACTGCCATCAAGGACAATCTAGACAGGATGGACAAATATATCAACAGGAGTCACAGGACATCCTCAATGCAAGGTCCTGTACCTCACAAGCAATAACCACCTGGAAGGAGCACAGGGTAGGGCCTAGTGGCCTGGGAAGCCGCTCTGCTCAAAAAATCCTGGGGGTCTTGCCAGAAAACCAGCTCATCATGACCCAGCAGCATGCCCTGGCAGCAAAGAGGGACAAGATCCCCCTGCACTGTATTAACAGGAGCATAGTGAGTACATCAAGGGAAATTACTCTTTATCTTTAGTCAGTTTTAATTAGACTGCATCTAGAATACTGTGTCTAATTTTTGGTCCAACAGAAAGAACTCAATAGTCTAGAGACAGTAGAGTGGAGAGCCACTAAACTGGTCCTTACTTGCTCTATGAGGAGAGGCTGGTTCAGCCTGAAGAAGGGATGACTATGAGGAAATTTCATAGAATTTGGTAAGCACCTATGGGGAGGTCATCAAGGCGGGATCATTATCTTTACAGGAGTTCCTGATGGGAAGGACACAACAGACATAAGATAAAATAAGAAAGATTCAAACTGGATATTAAAAATTCTAAGTAATGAGCACAGTCGAGCATTAGTACAGGTTGCCTAGAGAGGCTGTGCAATCTCCAGCTCTGAGCAGCCTGGTCTGACTTCATGGCTGACGCTGCTCTGAGCAAAAGGAATGACAAACAGCCTCCAATGGTCCATCTCATGCAGAATTATTGTATGATTCCGTATAATTCCATAGAAAGCCTTACAGAAAAAATGCTGTTAAGTGATGCTCAGTTTACTGTCAGGAATGAAATACTGTCCTTCACTAATAGCACTACACAAAAGTCCTCTCAGGGCTGGAAGCGAACTAGTACACCTTAACTGTCCTGAACAGACATACATGTGACTCCATGTGTAAGCACAGAACTAAACCTTCAGCCCCAGCCTGAGTTATTTTTTAGGTGAAATGTGCAGATTCCTTATATATTGCCTTTTAAACATTAATTCCATGGGCTATGCAACAGCAGTAGCCAAATATAATTTTAAATTTTCTGCGGTGATCTCTACCTTCTTCAGTGGATATGAAGATCTCCCACTTCAGATTCAGAGAAGCTTCATAAGTAGTGCAGAACAGAGATAAGGTTTAGCTTAATTCAAATAGCTTATGTGTTATAAGGATAGGTACGAAGAAAATGGCAGAATTAATGAGGTGACTCTTTTGCATATTAAAAAATTATCAGTCAAATGTGCATTACACTTGTCTAATATAAAATAAATAATAATAAAAAATTGAGTGGTGAAATATTCTCTTTCTAGATTTATCAAACTCAACTACTAACAATCTGATAGAAAGATGTTCAATGAAGTTGAATAATTTTATATTCTGATTATAGAACTGCTTATATTTCAATTAGTGAACAACTGAAGGACAATAACTGATACAAATAACTTCAAATTCTATGCAGTAAAGAAGCCAGTATATAGTACCCACATGGGTGTCATATAGTGAATAGATTATGAGGATCAAAACACACTATAAGGCTCCGTGTGACTTGTTTGTACTGTGCCTGGGACAGTATGGTTCTGATCTACATCTGCCACACTTGGATGTGTCAAAGATCAATTTGATATTGGGTTTGAGTACACTGTCTTCAAAAAATTAAACTTTCAGGGAGAATTCATTTAAAGATTCTACCTGGAGTCCAATAGTGTGAAGATGATAATTTTAGAATTCATTCATCCATTTACATAGATTTTTTAAAACACTCAGGTTTTTCCATTTAGCTGTTGATGAGGTTTGTAACGCAACTGATGAGTACCACACATTTTCAGGAAAATGGGTCTTTCGTTTACTAGTGTAAGAAAGGAATCACTGAGTGCCCTGATAGTCAGGCTGGTATATATGTAAAGACAAACAAGGGATAACATTTGCATTTATTACCTTAATCTACCTCCACTGCCATTTTGCCCTGTTCAACAAAAGAATGGTAAAAGCAAAGGAGAAAACAACCCAATAAATATTATGATTGTGTTTCAGTATCTGTAATGTTAAATAATTTGAAATAATTTTAAACATGAGCAACAGTGTCCCCACTCTTGTGCTGGCCCAGAGATTGTCCTTACGCACACTGAAAAGAAAAAACAATGAAATTAGGCTTCAGAACTGTGGTGAAATTGTTCATTCTCTTAGCCAGTGATGTCATTACCCAGAAATATCTCAAATAAGGACATGCTCAAAATCTCGGTAAAGAGGTAGGGATAGGTTGTGAACCCTTTGGAAGCAGAGTAGGGAGGACTCTGCCTGGAGAAAGCTATTTCTCTGAAAATTCATGTAAAGTCACTGTGGACCCTCCATTGATACTTCTATTAAGCCTATGCCTGTTGGAGAAGCCTGAAAAAAATATTCTGTGTTAACGACACATCAGTTGGTAAGAGGAAATCTAAAAGCTATGAAGAACATATTTCACAATTACATTATATGCATTTAAAAATAACCATTTAAAATTATTGGTTTTGTAGTTCTCATTTGAGAATAAAGGCTGCCAAATGTAATGTGTGTGATGTACAGAACAGTGACTTCTAGCTGACAAAAGCTAAGTAAATTTCCTACTGTGCTGAAAGCCAGCAAGACACTCTCTTTCAACTGGCTTTGTAGTGTTTCTGCCTGGAGACGATTGGCATCTAGTTCAAGGATGGGCATCATATTCACTCCTTGACCACAAGTGCAGGGATTATTTCAGCTCGGTCAACAGGCGACATTATAATCATCTGCCACTAATGTACCTGCTTCTGAGTTATTATCACAGATTTATTCTTTTATAATCAGTGATTAGTTTTCCCAACTGCTACAGCTCAGGAAAAAATATTTCTGTCCCACCCCTTCCTCCCCCCCCACCTCCTTTCCTTTTTCTACTTTGCACAAAAGTCTACATTACGTACAGGTACCTTCAAAAAGAAGGGCTGATCCTGACCCTTAAGTACACTTTTACTGATTTTTTTTTAGCTGCTTATATCTGTGTCTCAAGCAAATAGTTTTCAGAGAGAGGAAAAAAAATCTTAAATAATTTGTTTTCATTATTAAAGTTCATTGTGTTTAAATTTCCAAAACCATCCTACTTCTTGTACCTTTACCCTGTGTGACTAACTACACAAGGCTTGAGAACAAACCATGCAGCAGAGAAAGCGACATTTCTGTTTAACAGGTATTGCAATGGTAGCCTCCTTCTACTCCTTCAAAGCGTGGAAGCTTAAAAGGGTATTTTAAGCCAAACTGGTTATTTTACTTGAAGTAGATTAACTTCGTACATGTTCTTTTCTTCTGGCAGAACTGAAAATTGGGGAACTTCCAGTATACAGTAACAGCCAAGTAGCTAGAGAAGCTAAATCTTGTCTTTAATCACTTCAACTGGAACCAGAAGAGCCACAGCCTAAAATAAGTCACATAGGTTAACATGAGGTCGAGGTGCTATGTAATATTTTAACTGCGTGGCTGTTTTCCAAGGCGGATGAGACCTTAGGCAATGACTTAACAAAGACTGTTGACCTGAATTCCCAGGATAGGAATATTATTATCAAATAATAAATGGCACCAGCAACTAGAAATAAAGTGTAGTTACAAAAAAAAAAAAAAATTGCTATTAGAACAGACAGTAAATCTAAGCTGTATAGTGCAATTAAATTGGCTAAGTTAGGAAAAATTACATATATTATAATGCTGGAATCTTGAAAAGATGCATACGTGGAAAAGCAGAAAAAGTATTGTGTACTCTTTCCTTTGTATATTCAGCATGTATTATTATTTTTTAGGATATTTTGTCCGGACATCTTTTGCAGTTGTAGGGGTTTCTGTATCCAGAGGCCGATGCAAGTGAGTCTGTTGCAGCTCCATGTCCCCAGGTCCAGCCAAGAGTGAAGAGGAGAATGTAATATGGATAGGCATACACAACCACATATATTACACACACTGTATTGGGTTTGTGTGGCCAGGTTTTGGTAGCAGGGGGCTACAGGGTTGGCTTCTGTGAAAAGCTGCCAGAAGCTACCCCTATGTCTAATAGAGCCAATGCCAGCCAGCTCCAAGACAGACCCACCACTGGCCAAGGCCAAGCCATTTAGTGATGGTGGTAGTGCCTCTGGGACAACATGTTTAAGAAGGGACAGTAAATAAAGAACAGGAATTTTACAGCAGAGAGAAAAAGAACAAGATGTGAGAGAGACAACTCTGCAGACATCAAGGTCAATGAAGAAAGAGGGCAAGGAGCTGCTCCAGAGGTGAAGACCATGGTGAGGCTGGCTGTCCCCCTGCAGCCATGGAGGGTCACAGTGGAGCAGACACTCACCTGCAGCCCAGGGAAGACCATACGCCAGAGCAGGTGGATGGCCAAATGAGGCTGTGACCCCGTGGGCAGCCCATGCTAGAGCAAGTTTGTGAAGGACTGTGAGAAAGAGTCACATTGGAGAAGTTCACCGAAAACTTTCTTCCATGAGAGCAGGGGAAGAGTGTGAGAAGTCCTCCCTCTGAGTGACAATGTGTGATAGATGGACCACAACCACCATTCCCAATCCCTCTGCACCACTGAGGGGAAGGAGGTAGACAAAAGTGGGAGTGAATTTGAGCCCAGGAAGAAGGGAGAAGTTGGGGGGAGAAGTTTTAAGATTTGTCTTTATTTCTCATTAGTGAATGATCTCTCCCCATCTTTATTTCTAGCCATGAGCCTTTCATCTTATTTTTTCTCCACTGTCCAGCTGAGGAGGTTAAGTGGTAGAGCCATGGTCAAACCACATGCATACAATACACATATGTTGTATGTTCATGACTATTCAGACAGATCAACATCAAAAAACTCACTATAGCTCATGCAAACACAAACAGCACCACTGACCTCATCCTGTTTCCCTTCCCAGATGAAGATCTGTTAGTTGGAAATATATATACAAATATATGTACACATATGAAATATGGATCCCTCCGGTAGGTGACCTTAGACAGTCAGACCAGTAGCAGGCCCCAGGTCCCAGCCACATTTCATTTCTGAATGACTTATGCACAAAAACACACATGTGAAAGGGTCTCTTAGTTGATGCTCAGACCTCATGGTGTCCCCAGTCAGACCTGTGATAGCCACCTCACAGACACACACCTGTGTCTGTCCCAGACTTCTCACTGCTTTGATATCAGGGTCCCAAGTCACCTACTGTTTCTGTGGGTTAGTCTGGCTTGAAACCGGTTAGTGATCATATGCTGGTTTATGCACCCATTCACTATGTACATACTCTGGTCTCTCCACTTGCTGCCCCCCTGCCCCACAGACACACGGGCCATGGCCTGACAGCAGATTCAACACTTGGACCCCAAACACGTACGTGCACACAGAATAGAGAGTCCTTCTTCCAATAAAAGTGTTAGAAATAGAGTTTAATGAGAAGACTGGATAGATTGCATTAACCCACGGACTGTGGTCAGGCAGACATTCATGCTGACCAGCAAAGTGTTTACAGGCAACTGAACCCCTTTTATCCACAATGTTTCCTGAATTTTGCAATGTTTATTCTTCACCAATCTACCTGGACCACTCCCTTTCCTTGCCATTGGTTCCTTCCTTAAGCATCCCGTAAGAAGTCTTTGACAATCCCAGAATGCTTTTTCAGCATGTCATAAAAAACACCTTCCCTCAGGGCAGGGACCATTCCCACAGGCTGTAGTTTTCTTCTCTAATTGCTCCAGTGTGCTTCAGCATGGGCCCCTTCAGTGGGCGTGCAGTCCTTCAGGAATGGACTGCTTCAGTGCGGGCTTATCACAGGGTCACAGGCTGTTTGGGCACAGCCACCTGCTCTGGTGTGGGGTCCTTCCAGGGCTGCAGGTGGGTCTCTACCCCCCTCCCTCCCATGACACTCCATGGCTGCAGGGGCACAGCCGGCCCTCTCAACATAGGCTGAAGGGGAACCTCTGCTCAGCACGCCTCCTCCCTGACTTTCTTCACCGACTTTTGGTGTTTGCCTTGTTCTCTCTCTCATGTCCCATTCCTCTCTCCATGCTGATTCTCTCCACTCCCTCTTTACTCCCTCTATTTCCACTGCCATTCCTTTTTGTGTTTTTCCCTCAAATATGTTAATCAAAGATGTTCTGATTGGCTCAGCTGTGGCCAGAGGAGGGTCTGACTTGGAGCAAGGGGAGCTTCTCCAAGCTTCTCATAAGAGACAACCCTGTGGCCCTCCCCCACTACCAATACTCAACACCACAGAAACCCAACATACCAGGCTAAATAGATCCAAATCTGGATCTATTCCTTAAATGTCAAACTCACAACCCTGTGAATACGGCCTGTTGATTGCCCTGAGATCTGGAGCTTGGTCTAGTTTGTGTTCTTGGAGCAGAAAGTCTTGAAGTGCATTTCACAAAAAAATTCCATGCAATCTACCCTGAGCAGAAAAAAAAACCTAATGTACATTGACAAGTACTACAAGGAGAGTTTATCTGTGTAGCTATTTTTTCCATCAATGTGTTATTACCAATCTGCAATACACACAGCCACATCAACTCTTATTACTAGAGAGTTTTCTGATCACTGAGAGCATTTACTGATAAAGTTTCCTGGAAGGTTTGAAAATATTAAACTGGAAATAAAACAAGGCTGTTATTTTTGGAGCTGTTATTTATAAATTATTTTACAAATATACATGCCTGATGATACAGAACGTATAATAACAACCTTGCTTTCTAGACCCCATTGCTTTAAAAGATGGGTAGGAGGACTTTTTCCTCATGTCCTTTTAAGAGCCTTCCAGAGAACATAATCAAAATTAACAGAGGTACAGAGGAGATAGAGAACAAAGGCTTCAAAGACTACAGTTTTTACTTTGACAATAACAAGGTAGAGAAATTTTCCTCCTACACATATGCATAGTTTTAATATTAAAAAAAAAAAAATTATTGAGTAAAGTTACTTGAATGAGTACTTGTTTGGTTTTCTATGCAGATCAGTGAGATAACAGAGATACTATTTATAAAATACACTATTCAGGAATATTTAGTTAAGAAGACATTGACCGTTAAAAATATGAAATATTTGATCTTATACCAGAATTGTTATTCTTAGAGTTTGAAAGTTGCAGGCAAACTCTACAGAATTTGGCCAATTGAAGCTGTTACACTCTGTGAAAGTAAACCTACAAGACTACAATTTGGAAAGTAATTTACATTATTTAAAATGGAATTTTAATTTAATAACTTCAACATTTTGACCAAGTAAGTCTTTTTCAAGGACTATTTGAAAAGCTACTTAGTGCTTTTCAAATAAGTGCTTTTTTTTTTTTTTTCCTTCTACTGGGAAACAGATGTGCATCTTTTAAATTTCCAGTAGCGAGTTAGTACTCAATTTTTCTGAAATATGTAATTATATTGTGATGTGACAAACCATGAAATACCACCTAGTAAAAATGTAAAAGATACAGAGTGGTTTCCAATGAAAAAGTTATAACGATTATTATTTTAATACAACAGATGTTCTGAAAGAACTGTACATTTAAAGTGACTGTTAACTGCTAGCATATAATCCCCCCTGATGTAGATAGCAAATGCATACAGTGACAGGTCAGCCCACCTTTCCCTGCCCCTGTTTTTTTTTTTTTTTAAATTACACATTTAGTTATATACGTAGTAGAGCAACATTTTGAAAACTGAGGTAATATACTCCAAGTACTATCATTTTGTTGCTCTCAATTTTATTATAAAAACCAATAAACTCTTTAAAATTTACAGGAAAAGATTAATAATAAACTATTATAGTAATAAAAAAAGAAAGAATAATTTTCACTTCAGTGACTGATATAAACACTTCTATTATGTTTTCTTCACCATCTTCTCTTCATCATGCCATAACCTCCTAATACATGTAATGTTCTCCATTTTCTTTTCACCATCCTGAAGATCATTCTACTGATCAAACTTAACAGATATACTGTCGTTTTGCTTTAACACCCTCACCTCACTGTGACATGTAGTAAACGCTCTGCAAAAAAGAAAGTTCAGCAACAGAATTTAAGGCATTAGTAACAGAAGTTAACAGCATTTAGGTAGACCAGTCTAAATGTAATTAGGTCATGTAACTAGGACCGAGACACCAGATGATGAGACAGAACGTGCAGTATTCTGAGGTTACAGTGTGAAAGGTACTGCAGCCTCACAGCCAGCCCTAAAATGTGCATACAGGCTTGGTTTCACTGAAAGGCATATTTTTCCTTTTCTAAAGATTTTCATCGGTCCCTTTCACCAAAAAGATTCAGCACATAACTGTATAATTGTTACCTATAGTTTGATACAGAACATTCATACATGATTTAAGTATCTAATTTAAGTGTTACACACTGGATTGCTTCAGAGGAAATATGCTGTAACAAGGATAATCCGATGTGTTTTGAAATAAGTGAGAGTCTCTCTATTTATCTCAAAAGATTTTAAGTCAGGAATTATAGGAGAGTTATGAAGAAATGCAATAAGAACATACATTCTCAGAGATGTCTAACTTGATTTTTTTTGTGTGTAACTGATTTTTAAAATGTCCTTTGAAGTTTAATGTTTAATGTTTAATGTTTAAAGGTAAATAAAAGGTAGGAAATGCTGATTTTAACTGATTTGCAATCCATGCAGAACAATTCAATAATTTTATCAGCTAATTATCTTATTGTAAGAGATAACATGAAAGAAAAATATTGAGCAATTTCTACATCACTTTGTTCGATTTATATTTTAAGAGAGATTTTATTCTGATCTACACAATAAGAAGTATGGAGAACATAAAAATAACCTAAATAATTTAGCTCACTGTTAATACTATCACTCAAGAACTTGAAATTCTTATGGTCTGAATAAACCCAATTTCAGTGGTTTACTACTGAGTTTATTACATCCTTTCTGGAATGACTTAAAAAAAAAAATTATCCTGCAAAAAGATTCTTATGAAGACTCTTGTAAACCATAATCCTTACTTCTTAAAAAACTAAACTTATTGAATTGTCTTACTCTTACATGAAATTATTTTTTGTTCCTAAGTCAAATCAACCTTAGAGTTTTTTCTGTTCTCTCTTATATAATTTAAATTTTCATTGAAGAGCCAAGCATCAGAACTGGATGTACTATTCCAGCAGCAGTTAAACTATTGATTGTGTAGAAAATAACTTCTGTTTCTGCTTTAAAGTTATCTGCTAGAAGTGTACAAATTATGCTAATTCATAAAGCCACAGCAGTACAATAGAAAGGAATTCATGTTCATATGGTTTTACAGAGCAAGACCCAAAGCTATTTTCAGAATTACAAGGTGTAGCTTTCCATCACTGTAAAATATTTATTCTACAGTGGACATTATATGTATATATAAAAATTAATATAATGTACATTGTGTAATTATAAATGTTTTTGGAAATATTTGCCATTTCCTTAATGTATGTGTAATGACTTATTATATTATTAGATTCTATTTTATTAGATTCATCTAGCACTGATTCTACATTTTTCCTCTGGAGAATTTATATGATTAACTGAAAATCATTGGCAGAAAATAGTTTGCTACTGGACCATGTTAAAAATGTCTTGTAGTGTCTGACAGACCTCACAGTATAACTGTAGCTGTGAAGGTGTTAGTTAATAATTTTTAATCCATCTGGCAAGAGCCACGTTGATTCTGTGCTATAGTTGGTTTTTTAACCAGTCTGCCACTTAAACATTTTATAGAGGCTTATGCATTTCAAGTTAGTTACTTTCACCAAAAAAAAACCCCAAACCATTAGTTTTATTTCATCAAAAAGCAATGTCTAAATCTGCTCAGAAGACAATTTTTTGGATACATTTTTACAGACTAGCATTATTATTAAATAGCTTTCTCATTTGATAACCTGTCATCAGTGATGATAGTACTTGTAACCATACAGTTAAGTTCATTCCCTTAACCCCATTTGAATATCATCTCCATTTTTCAGCCTTCTGGTATTTTCCCAATATTCCATATTTTCTTAAAAATAACTTGCAATTATTAAAAAATACTGCTAGATAGTTCTTAAAATCCTGCATACAGCTTTTTAAACTCTTCAGATTTAAATATTTCTTCTGTACTCATGAAACATACTCACTGAAACTAGAAAAGTCTCTCTAAGCCATGCAAATATTATCCTGCTTCACACTGAACAGAGAACAGAAGTAGGTAAGAAACATTTCTAAACATTTCTTTCTTTCAGCAACACATCTAAGCAAGCTTATCATATTTGGTTAGAATTAAACCTGCTGGAACTTGATACCTTATTCATAACCTCAACTTCATCCATCGTAATAATAGTCTTACACAATATTGTGATATGGCCACAATTATAATTCATGCTTTTCTTTTGGTTAAAAACCCTGTTTTATTTTGGTGGTGTAAGATGTTCAACATACACCCCAGAAATAAAAATGCTTCAAGTCTATAATTTTCCTTTTTTTTTTTTTTTGAGTTATATTGATGCATAGGTTTGTGAATAAATGGGCTAAAATACTCAGCTAAATCCTGTTATAAAAGAGATGTCTTTGACTTAATATAATTGCTCTTGATCAGATCTACAATTTAATTTAATTTAATTTAATTTTTTAAATAAAATTTGTAACTTTTTTAAAGAGTTGAAAACCACAAATAAAAATAATTTTTAGGAAAGGCTGATTAACAAATGTAGTAATACATGAAAATTTTCTGAGCAATATGACCTGTAATGAAAAGAATTAAACTCTTTGTTCTGATGTAGAAAATACTGGAGACATAGCTCTTTAGGGTTAATGCCTGATAGGCAGATATGTAGACAATATCTTCACGTTAATATAAGCAGTATATTATGCCAGTAATTTCTTATCTGAAATAAATTTGCCTTTGTGAAACTATATTTAATTGATTTTTGATGTTATTTAAAAGAAAATAGGTAAAATATTTGCAACTAAATTAAAAATTATTCTTACTGAAGTTGTCTTCTCTTTAGATGAGAATGTTTTGCCTTTCAAGTTATACTCCAGCTCAGTTCTGAATGCCTCTTATCCTTTTACAAAAAGACTATTACAAATGCTTGTATTATCTTTTTTTTTTTAATTTTAAGAGAAAAATATTTAAACTTCCTCTCTCTTTTTCTTAGCTTTGTAACACCAAGTGCTGATGATAAATTAAGATTTATATTAGAAGGGAATTTACATCAGACAAAACAAATATTGTTGCCCATTTTCATTTTAATTATGGTTGTTTAAAATATTTTGGGTTTCTGTTTTATATTAATTGTCAAGGTTCTTTCTTTAATTAATAGAGGGAAAGAATGAGAGAACATTATCTTTGAAAGTCCTTCTTTCTCTTTCCCAAGTAGACACCAAGGACAGATAAATTCAGACTCTGAATTTGAGTTTCCAACTTTCAAATGTCTCCCACAGCACTGATACAGCTTAGTGTATCCCTTTACAAACAGATATTTTCAAATGACAGCTACATGGAGGATGCCCAGGGAGGACTCTGTGAAGTCAAGTAAAACAGCAACTTCTGTGAAGACAAAAGCTACATAGGTCTGCCCTATGAGAGAACTGAGACTTCCACTGAGGAGTAAACATTATAACAAAAAAAAAAAAAAGAAAAAAAAAAGATGGGATCTACCAATGGATTATTTAAACACAAAGTAACATATAGCTGAAATTCCACTCTGGAAAATTGGGAGAAATAATTCATGCTACAGTGTCAGAGAGAAAAGCTGAGAAACAGTAATTCTAAGAGGATCAGCACATAGCAATTTACAGAGATAATATTGTTAACAAAAATTACTATCAGAATCCTTAAATCTTCAATGTTGAATGCCAGGGAAGAAAATAAACTGTTTAGTTCCACAGAAGTAAATTCAGGCCTTCTTAATCATACATAAATTTTAACTTTGTCATGCACCATTCACCTTATTCTTCAGAAAATTCCCAAGAAATAAAAATCCATATTGAAACTGTGAAATTTATTGAGAGATTTATATATTAATGTAAAATCCACTTCAATTTTGAGCAGATCACACCACCCATATTCCCATTCTGTAGGAATATTTCCATTAACATCATGAGGAGCTGACTGCTGCCCTGAAACTGTGGAGGTAATTACTTTAAAAAGCCTTTGACCCCAGGACTCCAGTCTTGAACAGATAGTTTGCATTCCCTCTTCTTTCCTTATACCACATATTTTCTCCACAGAGAGCAGCCTATTTACATAGAAATTGCAAAAATAACCTTTTATGAATGTAGCAATTACTGCGTGTGCTTTATTTGTACCATCTTCTCTCTCAGGTCTTGTGAAGGATGAACATCACAATAATGCATACATATTCATAGCGTAATACTGTAGGCTAATTCTCACAAGCCTGTTGTTATTCACAGTTTATAAATGAATTATTAATAGACACTGAAATCTATAAATAATCATCATATAATAGGCTTTGTTGGTCAAATCAAATTATTTAACTGCAGTACAATGAGTAAAGAATATAAAGAATTAGATATCATGTACTTACTTTAACACAGAATTGAAAAAATATTATAACATCAGCCAAGCCAGGTATTTGATGTGGAACCATCTAACAGTATCTTATGCGTGAACTTTTGTGGTAAACTTTCATCTTACTACATTAAAATGGACATACATATTGCTGCAGAGCAGCCAAGGGTTTAGCTGACCAAATACAGAGATCAGGGTTAGAACTACTATAATACACCAATGTTAGCGTTCATTATGTAAAAAAACAAAAAAAAAAGTAAATTAATCTAGTCATACATCATGATTTTGGATAAGTGGGATCAATTCCACTTTCAGGGCTACAGCTGTATCAGTAAACTAAGTGGTACTGTGACCTGTTCAGGGCAACATAATATATTTTGCAAATTCCTGACCAGTTTATACCCTAAACAAGTTCTGGATTTTAGGAGAGTGCTAGCTGACCTGGGATGAACGTGTACCAGAGATTAAGTAATTAAAGAGTAAGCCTAATAGTATTACAGTGCTTACATTTTCTTCTTGATCCCTTGGAACTCTGCAATTCAGACATAACAGTGAATCCTTGTCATCGTTGCTGACTCAGACAATAGGAGAAAGGTACATGTGCAAAAAGAAAGAATATCAACTTATGTAAAGTATGATGAATCAACTATGATTAATATTTTGGAGCATGTTTGTTTACATGAGAATTTCAGTAAGATATCATGCTCACTGGAAGCTCATAAATGAAACCACATCTGTGGAAGTATTTTTGATGAATGAAATCCATACTTATTACCTACATAGGTTTTATCATCTAAGTATTAAAAATGTATTACCAACATAGAGCTTAAAGTGCCTAGCAAGAGTGCAAAATTCCAACCTTCTCCCTGAGCTGTACATACCAATCATAACCATATTTACTTCTTTTTGAATTCACAGTCAAATCTTTATCAGCACTTTCAATTGCCCTAGAAAATTTTGAGTTGTATGTAATGTAACAAACAGGCGTTTCAGTAGACTCTCCAGAGTCAGAGGCAAACTGTAAGATTTCCACTCTTTTGGATCGCTTTGTGTATGTGTCCAACCCATAGCTGAAAAGGCTTCTGTTTTGACATTGTATGGTTGGGTTTTGGTAGTGGAGAAAGGATCACAGAGATGGCTCCTGTGAGAAGCTGCTAGAAACTCCCCCTGGCTCCAAGTCAGACCTGCCTCTGGGCATTGTCAACTACTACCTCTGTGATTCACATATAACAAAAAGAGAACCAGCAGTGGAAACAGAAACATGGTAGTGAGGAGTGGAAGGAGAGAGGCGTGGGATGTGACAGCCAACAAGGCACACCCAGGTCAGTGAAGGAAGAAAGGGGAGGAGGTGCACTGGAGAGGAGATTCCTCTGCAGCCCGTGGTGAGGGGGTGGGCTGTTTCCCAGCAGCCATGGGGATTAATTGCAGGGAAGAGACACACCTGCAGCCTGGAGATGACCCCACACCAGAGCAGACAGTTACACCCAAAAAAGCTCGTGACTCTGTGGCAAGCCCACAGTGGAGCAGTCTACTCCTGAAGGACTGCACCCCATGGAAGGGACCCACACTGTTTGTGAACTACAGCCTGTGGGAAGGAATTATGTCAGAGAAGTTCATGGAGGACTGTCTTCTATGGGAGGGAGCAGGAGAAGAGAGTGACGAGTCCTTCCCCCTGAGGAAGAAGGAGCAGCAGAGACAACATGTGGTGAGCTGACTTTAACACCCATGCCCCATTCCCCTGTGCCCCTGAAGGGGGAGAAGGTAGAGAAATCTGGAGCAAAGTTGAGACAGGGAAGAAGGGAGGGATGGGGAAGGATGTTTTTAAGATCTGGTTTTATCTGTCATTATCCTATTGTCATTTGATTGATAACAAATTTAATTGTCTTTTTCTTAGCCATGTTGTATGTTTTGCCGTGACCATAATTGGTCAGCGATCCCTCATTGTCCTTGCTTCGATCCGTAAGTCTTACACCATATTTTCACCTCCCCATCCCACCAGGGGGAGGAACAAGTGAGCACTTGCATGATCTTTTGTCAGCTAGGCTTAAACCACAACAGCTTCTAAGATAATGAGGGGACTGAGGCATCTCTCATATGATAAAAGGCTGAGAGAGCTGGAACTGTTCAGCCTGGAGAAGAGAAAACTCAGGGGATTTAATCAATCTATGTAAATACCTGAAGAGGTGCAAAGAGGACAGAGCCAGCTGTGTCCAGTGGCAGGACAAGATGCAATTGATACAAACTGAAACGCAGGAGATTCCCTCTGAACATCAGGAAACACTTTTTTACTGTGAGGGTGACTGGGCAGTAGCACAGGTTGCCCAGGGATGTTGTGGAATATCCTTCCATGAAAATATCTGAAAGCCTTATGGATGTAGTCCTGGGAAGCCTACACGAGGTGGATCTGCTTGAGGTTGGACTAAATGACCACCTGAGGTGCCTTCTAACATCAATCATTCTGTCATTCTATGAAAAATAGGTATTATTAGCTGCACTGTCCATCTCTTGTCAAGAAATGGTAGGAACCTGCCCCACTTTGTTTTATGCTAGATGAAAACCTTCACTCTCTCAAACCTAATCTTCTCCTGCAGTGGGCATGTTTATAGAACCATAGAATCATAGAATGGTTAGGGTTGGAAGGGACCTTAAAGATCATCTAGTTCCACCCCCCCGGCTATGGGCAGGGACACCTTCCACTAGACCAGGTTGCTCAAAGCCTCATCCAGCCTGGCCTTGAACACTTCCAGGGATGGGGCATCCACAACATCTCTGGGCAACCTGTTCCAGTGCTTCACCACCCTCTCCATGAAGAACTTCTTCCCAATATCTAATCTAAACCTTCCCATTTTCAAATTAAACCCATCACCCCTTGTCCTGTCCCTACAGACCCTTGTAAAATGTCCCCTACCAGCTTCCTTGTAGCCCCTTCAGGTACTGGAAGCCTGCAATAAGGTGTCCCTGGAACCTTCTCTTCTCCAGGCTGAACAAGCCCAATTGTCTTAGCTTTTCATCATAGGAGAGGTGCTGGCTGCAGCAGTCTCCCCCTTCTTCTGGAGAAGGCCCATTTTTTTGTTAGTCTTCCTTTTTTCACCAGTGTACTGATAGAAGCCTTTCTTGTTGTCCTTGATGTCCCTGACCACACCTATTTCTGTCAGGGTTTTACCTTTCCCAACCTGATCCCTAGCTGCTTGTATAATTCCCCTGTACTACCTGTCCTTGTCTCCACACTCCGTAGGCTTCCTTTTGTGTTATAGTTTTTCCAGCAGCTCCTTGTATCAGACCGTTACTGCAGTATCCCCTGTCCCTGCCCTCCCTTTAATCCTGACCCATAAGATCTTTGTCAGCTCCTCATCTATTCCCAGGTGGAGCTCCATGCACTCTATCTGGTCATTAACAGAGGGTGACACCCCCTTCTTCTCTCCCCTTCCCCTTCCTAAAGAACCTGTATCATTCCATTCCAATGCTGCAGTCATAGGAGTCATCCCACCCCATCTTCATAATGCTAAGAAGCTCATAGTCCTGCTGACATGTGCACCTCTCTAACTTCGCTTGTTTATTCCCCATGCTACATGTGTTTGCATAGAGGCATTTAAATTGTCTCCCCAGTGAAACTCACTCACTGGCTGGAGTGTCAGGAATTTCTTTTTGCTCCTCTTCAGGTGCTCTCCCACTGGCCTGTGATCCTTCTTCAGGTTCAGGCAACTATTGCTGGCACTGCCATCAAACTGGTAGGAGTGGGATGGACTGAGGTTCCTCTCCCATGGCAACTTCAGTTTAAAGCCCTCTTCACCAGTTCTGCAAGACTATGGCCAAAGATGCTCTTCATATCTAACAGAAAGATCCCATCAGCTCCCAGTAGACCAGGTTTCTCAATACAAGTCCTATGGTCCATGTGGCTGACCCGCTGGCTGTGGCACCAGTCCTGTAGCCATTTGTTGGTTCACCAGATTCAACTGACCCTTTGAAACCCCTTCCCTTAGCCTATGAGGATTGATGAAATTACTACCTGTACTCCAGACTTCCTTACCACCACTCACAGGTTTCTCTAATGTTTCTTGATACTACTTAGACTGCTCCTGGCTGTATTACTGGTGCCCATGTGAAAAAACTGGCAGTGGAAAATAATCAGTGGTCTGTAAGAGGCTTGCTAGTCTCTTGGTGACATCCCTGATATGAGCCCCCAGCAAGCAGCACACCTCTCTACAGAGTGCATCAGGTCAGCAAACGGGTGCCTCCATACCTTTCAGAAGAGTTGCCTACCATTATCACCCTTTGCCTTTTCTTAGTTGTGCTGGTTCTTATAAGGGAAGCAGATCTGGCTGCCTTAGCTCCAGAGTCTCTCCTGATGTGATGTATCTTCTTCAAACTGCAGAGCAGTGAAGCAGTTCTGAAAGGGCACCTCAGCTTTTAGGAAAAGTCTCTTCCTCTTGCTGCTTCTTGCTGTTGCAACTGTCCATTCTTCTTTGTTATTGTTCTCCCTTCTTTCTGTATGTGCTGGTTGGGGAGTTTGTGGCTGTTTGGCCATGGGCTGTAGGTCCAGTGCAGACTACGCTTGGAACCAGCTATCTAACACCCTCTCAGCCTCCCAGATGTTACACATCCTTCTCCCCACTTCCTACATCTCATTCACCTATTCCAGGAGGTTCTTCCCCTGGGCACATATTCTGCAGGCAGCTCTGCTGCCTCTCCCTGTCGCAGGAGGAAGGTCTAGAGATCTTGCTCTCTGAGGTCTGCACTGCAGCCTCTCCCTTCAGCAGCTCCATCTGGGTGGAGGAATCAGCCACCGCTGGGGTAGATGGTGCAGATGCCCCAGCTGGAGCTGCAGCCTTTGCTCTCTGATGAGTGCCCACCATTCTGCCTTGAGGGTCAGGTAGGATGAGTGCCAGTGACCTGTGCAGATGGTCACAGAATGGTGCCCGGTTGCTGGGTTATGTGGACTTCAAGTCTCCCACTCGTGCAGTGCCCCTCCTTTGAGGAGGCGCCCTCTCTGTGCCCCCTCCCATGCAGACTGCCATGCAAACTGTGGTGCCATGCCCTGGCTAACGCAGCATGCCCTGTTTGCTTGTCTGGATTTCAGCGCTCCTGGTAGTTCATGCTCCCTTAGGGCTGCCTTTTGTGGCAGTGAGGGGTGGCCGCCATTAATTCTGGCCCTGCCCATGCCTCATCAGGTGCTCTCATGAGAACTGCTCTCTCCAGGTAAGTCTCTGCACTCCCCTGGGTTTATTCAAACTCAGGAAATCTCCCTGTACACAACAATCCCCCACTCTGATAGATAACACTCCTGCACTGGAGCTGATTGCCTCTGCAAGTCAAACATCACACATCTTAGAGGAGAAAAAGCATACTGGAAATTAGAAAACCAAAAAGTGGACATTTTGAAGTGCAAAGAGACTAACAGGAGAATTAAGTGTCATGGGATATTCAATCTAAGAATTAGGAAAATTTGGTGAAGATTGCTTTAGCATTCCTGACCAACACTCCCTGAGAATAGCCTTATACAGATAAGTTATAATTCTGATTGAGAATAGGAACAATGATGAGAAACTAAATATTTAATAAAAATAGTATAAGATTGTACTCTGTTAAAAATTATTATCAACTGATCCATAAAAAAAGGAAGAGGCTGAAATCAGTAGTAAATTGTGAAGATTAAATGTGTCAAAAGGAGTCATACAAACTTATAAGAGCCAGATATATGAGATGGCTAAAACACAACTCATAAACACCCATTAATACTTTTTTATTGTAAAGGACATGAGTGATACAGTACTTGATTGGAACCAGATAAGAGGAAGAACATTGTTTTCCTCAATCCCTTCAGTGGCTGGGAAGGATACTGGAAAGAACAGGAAAGCATGCCTGATCAACACATGGCTCAGAGGTTGATGTCAACAGTGGAATTAAAGTTTTTTTGATCATAAGGAGGTTAATACGGCACAGGGCCTGCTAAGGAAGCTAAAGGTGAACAAGCCCATGGGACCTGATGAAATACATCCATGGGTCCTGAAAAAAATAGCGTGTGAGGTTGTGAAACCTCTATCAATCATATTTAAGAAGTCATGGAGGTTTGGTGAAATTTCCACTGACTGAAAAAAGGGAAATATAACCCCCATCTTTAAAAAGGAAAAAAAAAGGGACTCGGGAAACTACAGGCCAGTCAGTCTCACCTCTGTGCCTGGCAAGATCATGGAGCAGATCCTCCTGGAAACCAAGGGTCATGGAAAACAAGAAGGTGATTGGTGACAGGAAACATGGCTTCACCAAGGGCATATCATGCCTGACGTATGTGGTGGCTTTCTACAATGGGGTCATACTCTTGGTGGATAAAGGAAGGGTAACCGATGTAATCTACCTGGACTCGTGCAAAGCCTTCAACACCATCATGCACAGCATCCTTTTCTCTAAAGTGGTGAGAAATGGATTTGATGGATGGACTGCTCGGTGGACAAAAAATTGGCTTGATGGTCATACTGAAAGATTTATGGTCAATGGCTCAATGTCTGAGTCCAGATCAGTGAGAAGTGGCATTCCTCAGGAATCGGTATTGGGACTGGTATAGTTTAAGATCTTCATCAGTGACATGGACAGTGGGATTGAGTACACCTTCAGCAAGTTTGCTGATGACACCAAGCTGTGTGGTGAGGTCAACACGCTGGAGGGAAGGGATGCCATCCAGAGGGACCTTGACAGGCTAGAGGAGTGGGACTGTGCCAACCACAGAAAGTTCAAAAAGGCCAAGTGTAAGGTCCTGCACCTGGGTTGGGTCAGTCCCAACCATAAGCACAGGCTGGGCAGAGAATGGATCGAGAGCAGCCCTGAGGAGAAGGGGGGGATGGTGTATGAAAATCTGGACATGAGCTGGCAGCATGAGCTGGCAGCCAAGAAAGTCTACCATGCTCTGGGCTGTATCCAGAGAAGCATGGCCCACAGGTTGACAGAGGTGATTCTCCCCCTCTACTCTGTTCTTCTGAGACCCCACCTGGAGTACGGCAGCCAGCTGTGGAGCCCTCAACATAAGAAGGTTATCAATCAGTTGGACTGAGTCCAGACGAGGTCCACAAAGATGCTCAGAGGGCTGGAGCACCTCTCCTATGAAGAAAGGCTGAGAGAGTTGGTCTTGTTCAGCCTGGAGAAGAGAAGGCTCCAGGGAGACCTTATTGCAGCCTTCCAGTACCTGAAGGGGCTACGAGAAAGCTGAGTGGTGTGTGTCTTTTTACAAGGGCAGGTAATGATAGGACAAGTTGTAACAGCTTTAAACTGAAATAGGGTAGATTTAGATTAGCTATAAGGAAGAAATTCTGTACGGAGAGGGTGGTGAGGCACTGGAACAGGTTGCCCAGAGAAGCCGTGGATGCCCCATCCCTGGAAGTGTTCAAGGCCAGGCTGGATGTGGCTTTGAAGATCCTGGTCTAGTGGAGAGTGTTCCTGTCCATGGCAGGGGGGTTGGAACAAGATGATCTTTAAGGTCCATTCCAACCCAAACCATTCCATGATTCTACAATTTTGACTAATAGAAGTTGTTTCTTGAACTGCTCCACTGCAATATGTTTATAATGGTGCGTCCTGAGTAGACTTGATGTTAGAAATGTGAATTACTGATTTGCATGTAAATATGTTTAGTAGAATCTGATAAGACAGTGCAGAGCTTTGCAGACTTTAATGAAGCTTCTAGCACAGGCAATGCAATAGTAGATAAAATTCCCTGTTGGAAATAGCAAGGCCATGCATAAACAGTTCTAGAACAAAACTGCAAAAAAAAAAAGCTGAGTCTGGACAAAATCTGCCCATGTTATGCTATTAATTTGCCGGGATTGTAGTTTTGGTTTCTTTTTTTCTTTTTTCCTTTTTTTTTTTTAATAAATGAAGATATAATTGAAAAATTATTCCAAGAAAAAAATCCAGTGCCTAGAAATGGAAGAGTTATTAATTTAAGGGGACATTGAATTAGTGGGAATGTCAATTACTACCACCTTAGTTTTTCTTCTACCTTATTCTGAAAATAAATGCTTCTGGATAATGTTAAGTAAAGGAAACCTCACCAGACGACCATTGGTCTGAATCACATTGAGTCTCCATTCCCACATTTCAATAGTAAACTTTTCCCTACCTTGCACCAGTGCACTGCCTCCCTCCCTAATAATCCTTCATTTTGTCTTGTTTCTTTCTTTATTGTCAACCTAGTAAATAGGGAAACAGAAAATAATCAGTAAATACACTTAAAAAGATATGATTACCTAACGGATCTTTTTGCTTGTTCTCTTGCTATTCCAAATTAAGTTAACAGAATAATGCGAAACTTAAATAGAAGCTCTTCCTTCTACCAGTTTTGCAGGATAGTTGCAGTATACATCTGTGAGGCCATATGGATTTTTTTTTTTTGTTATATCCAATGAACTCAAAAACCTGCAAATATGTCTGAAAAAGACCCTTATATAATATACACAGATAAAATGGCAGGTGTCATCCAAGACATAACTAACATCTATAAATCTACACAGTATGTAATAATGGCACTCAGTACAAGTAAACATGAATTATGCTGAAAACTAAACTGTGAAATATCATAGCAAAAAGTAAAGTATTTTAACTTAAGTTCACTTAATAGTTGGTTGTTTCCTAGGCAGAAACAGATTGCACTAATACAGTGAACAAATGTGCTATTACTAACCTTGTCATAGCCATTTATCATTTTCAACCATCTGCAAACCATTTAGCCATCTGCCTATCCAGGTTCATGGATTTCAAAAATGTAATCATGGTAATATAAATGTTCAATGAAGTTAAATATATTGAGGAAAACATATGCATTACATGTAGAGTATCTGTTGGATTTAGTGTTGTTGTTGTTGGGGTTTTTTTAAAAACAAAAATTTCTATAAGATATTTAATTCCTTAAAAAATCCTATTAGACCTAACCCTGCTAGAACAAAAGCATTGCTTCAGGCTCAGCCTACACTTAGGGTTGGGGTTGAGAGAAAAACAAAGCTACATGTGCTGTAGAGCTGGCAAGGCACTGAGAAATGGAACAGGCTGCAAAGACCCCTGGTGTGTGCAAGATTCTTCCCTGCGGTCATGGCTGGGGGCCTTTAAGGCACAAGGGAAGTATCAGGGTTAGAGTTAGGGTTCAGAGAAAGAGAAAAATCTCTCTTTTTCTTGTTGCAGGTTCTCTTGGGTAACTTGGTAACTTGTCCTTATTAATGCTAGTGCTCTACTATTCGCAATTCTGAGATTTTTTTCTTTTTAGTTATTTAGGAAGTATTTTCCAGTGTGGCAGCACTTTTACTTTTGAGTGCTCATGCTGTTGGTCTTATTGCATTTTTCTCATTCTTTTGCACCTATATACTTAGATTTTGTAGTTTTGATGTGTTTGCATGGGAAGTAAATATTAATAGTCTCAGAGTCACATGACTTCTCTCCATTCCTTTCCATGTCTTGTTTGTGAACTTTGACTTATGTTAAAGAAATTAAAGCATAATTCTCAACTGAGTGGATAATAGTCATTTGAATACCTGACAAACATTATCTAATAATGATGTGAATAGAAACTTAACAGCTAGTGTGCAAATTTACTCCTGATTAACGTACTTCAATCAGTACTAATAACATCATAAATAGTCACAACCAATAGGGACTTTGCACTGCTCCCTACAGAAAGTCTATACACCTAGAGGTAAAGCACTAAACCAAAAGATCATCATCATCAACTGTATCATTGCCACCTTCTGTGCTGGCGAGAGCTCCCAGTGGTGAATGGTTATTAGGGACCATGTTGCTCCTCTTCCAGACAGGCCACACAGGGAGAGTTTTCCTTTTTCTGTTTCCTCTGTCTCCCTCCTCCTCTCTCTCTCCCTCTGTCACCATTTCTTTTTTTTTTTTTAATTTTGAGTAGCTTTCATCATTGAGTTGACGTATGCTGTCAGCTAGACACTCCACTAACAGAACTCTGCATGCAAGCCTGTTGCATTCTCCTTTGTGAAGAAGAGAATTGGGTTGTGAGCACATTTTCCTCTGGGCGATAGTTGGGTGTTTCTGAAAGGTCAACAGAAAAGTTAGTTAGTGTTGAGAGAAGGAGAAAGAATAGAGTTGGAGTGGGGGTGAAATGGTGTTTTCAAAGGAAAGGCATCATCCTAAAGGTTTTATTATTATTTTCTCATGTATAGAGACTTTTGCCCTTTTTTTTCCACTGCTTTCAGCCAGCTCAAGGGCTTTATTTTTTCCAAGTTTTGTAGCATTCTTTATGCTCTTTAGATAACTGCTTTTTATACTCAGTGTCTGTTATCTGGGAGAGAAATAGTATTAAATTTGCTACAGAGACTCCTAGAACCTATTTTCAGGTCTTTTTATTTACTGTCTTTGTCAAGAAATGTATATGGAAGAATAGAAATGGAATATTACTAAACTGGACTAAAGGGATTTTGTCACAAGTACTGAAAAAAATCTAAGATACAATTAAGGACAGTCTGCTTAAGTGTATGCTAAGGAAAGAAGACACAGGAAGCAGGTCTTGGTCTCTATTGAGCAGAAGTGCAAACATAGTGTCTTGGACCTACTTCTTAGGTACTGTACATTACTCGTTTATACCAATGTGTTAGTTTTAGTAAACCACAACAACCAACATATTTGATACTCATCCTGTTTTAGAATAATCAGAGTTCCCTGACATGCAATGCAATTTTTCTTTTATCTTTCTCCTTTATGGTGGGTCAGTCCTCACATATTTGAGCTTCTGTGTTTTTTTCTTCTAAATAGAAGGCAAGAAACGCTATTGCAAAATATAAAAACATGAGCCTGTGTCCCAGAGATGAAAGCACACACACAGAGAGGACACTAAAATAGCCAGCCAGCCAGATAACCACAGCCAGGACACTGCCTTTAGCAGCAGCCCCATGAACAGCAACAACACCCACACCAAACAGCCCAGTTCTCTTCCTCCTTGGTGCCTGATCAGGACTGAGGTGAAAACTCATACACACCCTCACTCCATAGATTCACAAAAACACAGTCATGTATCCCTCAAATATCCACATGGCTTCTCAGTCCATCTAATGGCTGGACCCTGAGACGCTTACCTAGCATGCAGATCTCCTTCAGCTTGATGTTCACTAGGAAACAGGTGCATGCATCTGCACACTTGTCTGACACTGACATTGCACCCACACAGTCACAGATTCCTCAACCATTAGCACAAAACCTAAATTCCCTTAAAATCTATGGCCAGACCCTGGATCATACCTTGCGCCTTTCCAGATGCCAGCGTCTGGCTTGTTGGCTAGCTCAGCTTGAGGTTTGCTAATGAATGTCACATGCACACACACATTCAAAACTAAATTCTCTCAGGAAAGATAAATACACCCAGGTGTCTCATGTTGATAGCACACAGAGCTGTACGCACTATGACTATTAGCTTTTTTTCCATTTGCAGTCACATACTGCAGTACTCACATAGGATAGCGAGGTTACACAGAAAAAAAATAGTGTTTAATAAGAGGATAGGCTGTTCTTCATGAATCTTATGCAGGGTCTAGTCAGACAAACACAATGACCTGCTCACATGTGATGAGCCCCTTTTACCCACTCACACCCATTGTCCCATCATTCTGCCTTCCTGATTCACATGCTTCTTTCCTTTCCCCTGTCTTTGGCCCTTCTCCTGAACATAATAAGTTTTCTATAGCCTCACACCCCTCTCAAAAATCCCCAAATACTTGTGTCTGTCTTGTTTACCCCTTTATATCAGTGACAAATTCAGGTTGACCCTCTTCAAGCTGCTCCTCTAAGGCCCATCCCTCAGTGTCTGATAGCTTCTAGTCTTCTTTCACCGCCATTCACTCCATAATGTCTGTGCATCTGTGTGCACTTAATTATTCGGTTTCATTCTTATTCGTTATTCCTTTCTTACTGAGTAGTCCTTAACCAGGTAACTTAATGAAACAGATGTTTTTTTATTCCACCAAACCATACAACTTTGCTACAATTTCTGCTGAAATTGGACAACTGAGCATCCACATGTGTAAAAAGAGTAAATTCTGAATTTAAAGGTATTTTTATTTTTAACTTACTTACTTGGAGTTAAGAGGAAATGTTAAATTACTTTTCTTATAGACTTCAACTTTCTGATCGACAGTGGCAATATCAAATGTTTATTAAAATTAATTAGAAATACTGTGTTGCTTTTACAAGTGCATGTATAATTTTCTATACAATCTATTCATATCTCAGCCACACAACAGCATGTCTGTATTAAAATGCCACGTTTTTCTTTTCCTATTTTTTTTTTTTTTTCAAATTGACAGAGATGCAGGTATGCTGATTTGCACTCTTCAAGAACATACTGGTATGCAAGTATACTGATTTGCAATAGAAGAAATTGTTCACAATGAGGGTGTTGAGGCAATGGAACAGGTTGCCCAAAAAGGTTGTGGGTGCCACATTTCCTGATGGTCTTTAAGGTCCCTTCCAACCCTAACCATTCTATGACTATGACAAGTTCTATTTTCTCATTTCTTTTTTCTCTTGTAAGTTTGCAATTATAGTATACTTTCTTAATGACCTTGGTAAATACTAAAATTATAGGCTTGTGGATTTTCCCAGTGATGTATTCTTATTACAGAAAGAATTTATTGCATTTATGTTCAGACCTTTGAACACTGTCAGCTACTCTAGAGAATACTGGCATAGTGCAATGATCTGAAGGCTTTTATTGCTTACCTTCATTGACAGAGGTTTTAGTTTTTCCTTCTTTAATTAGAATGTTACAGGAGGTCTTTAAAACGAAACAAACCAGTAAATCAAAGACCATAATAATGTTCTTAATGGAAATTTTTAACATCCTGCACTTTTCTGTGTATATCAACAATGAATCAAACAGTCTGATTATTTTTGGGGACAAGGTCACCTCTTCTGCACAGCAGTATAAATCCCTACTAAAATAACTTAACTGAAGTCAAGACAATTACACCTAATTTAATCAAGAGGTATTTATAATCAGAATTAGGTTGTGCTGCATATGAAGTAAAGACTAACTATTGGAAAGTCAGTTTGGAAGTATGTAGAAGAGTGCTCTGTCACCCTCAGAGTGAAGAGATTTTTCCCCAAGTACAGGTGAAACTTTGTGTGTTCCAGTTTGTGCCTGTTGCCCCTTGTCCTGTCACTGGGAAACACTGAAGAGAGCCTGGTCCCATCTTCTTGACACCCGCCCTTTGGATATTTATAAGCCTTGATGAGATCCCCTCTCAGTCTTCTCTTCTCCAGGCTAAACAGACCCAGATCTCTCAGTCTTTCCTCTTAAGGGAGATGTTCCAGTCCTCTAATCATCTTCATAGCCCTCCTCTGGATTCTTTCCAGTAGTCCCCTGTCTTTCTTGAAGTGGGGAGCCCAGAACTGGACACTGTACTCCAGATGCAGCCTCACAAGGGCACAGCAGGGGGTGAGGATGACCTCCCTCGACCTGCTGGCCACACTCTTCTTAATACACCCCACGACACTATTGGACTTCATGGCCATGAGTGCACAGTGCTGGCTCACGATTAACTTGCTGTTCAGCGGGACTCCCAGCACTCTCTCTGCAGAGCTGCTTTCCAGCAAGTCAACCCCCAGCATGTACTGTTGCCTGGGGTTATTCCTCCTTACCTTTACCTTTTTACACTTACCCTTGTTGAACTTCATTAGGTTCCTCTCTGCCCAACTCCCCAGCCTGTCCAGGTCTCGCTGAACGGCAGCAGTCTCCTGGCATATCAGCCACTCCTCTCAGTTTGATATCATCAGCAAACTTGCTGAGGGGACACTCTGTCCCCTCATCCAGGTCACTGATGAATATGTTGAGTGAGACTGTGTCCAGTACCAAACCCTGAGGAACCCCACTAGCCACAGGCTTCCAGCTAGGCTCTGTGCCGCCAGTCACAACCCTCTGAGTTCTGCCATTCAGCCAGTTCTCAGTCTACCTCACTGTCAACTCACCTAACCCACACTTCCTAGGCTTACTTATGAGGATTTTATGGGAGACAGTGTCAAAAGCCTTGCTGAAGTCAAGGTAGACAACATCCACTGCTCTCCCCTCATCCACCCAGCTAGTCATGCCATCACAGGAGGCTACCAGATTGGTCGAGCAAGATTTCCCCTCGGTGAATCCATGTTGACTACTCCTGATAACCTTTTTTTCCAGGTGTTTGGCGGTGATATCCAGAATGAGCTGTTCCATCACTTTTCCAGGGTTGGAGGTGAGGCTGACTAGTCTGTAGTTTCCTGGGTCCTCTGTGAGAGACTTTACCTTGAGTTGTCTCAAAGCTTG
>NW_010237693.1:0-2298 GCF_000690775.1 Eurypyga helias
AACTTCATTGATTATAAGTAACAATAAATTTATTTATAAATATATAATTTCTCATTTAAAATGCTGCAGAGGAAAATAATACAAAGCAAAACAACACCACAAATTTGATTCCTTTTAGCCAAATAAATTAATGCCCACCTTTTTTTTTTTTTTTTTCCATATATAAAGTATGTGTTCTTAGCAACAGGTGCCAGTTACACCAGCTGGTTAAGAAATAATTTCTTCCTCAAGATTTTCTTGCTTGTGCCTCAGACCGTCATGGCATAAATCATAGAATCATAGAAAGGTTTGGATTGGAAGGGAAATTAAAGACCCCTTCAGAAGTTCCAACCACCCCTGCCATGGGTAGGTGCACCTTCCACTAGATCTGCTTGCTCAAACCATGATCCAACCTGTGCTTGAAAACTTCCAGGAATGGAGCATCCACAACCTCTCTAGGGAACCTATTCCAGTGCCTTACCACACTCTCCATGAAGAATTTCTCCCTGATGTCCAAACTAAATCTACCTGCTTTCAATTTAATTTAAATCTGTTACCCCTTGTCCTGTCACTATAGGCCCTTGTAAATAATCCCCCTTTCAGGCTCTCTTTTAGGACCCTTCAGGCACTGGAAGCCTTCTATAACGTCTCACCAGAGCCTTCTCTTCTCTTCCCTCATCCTTTCTTCATAGGAGAGTTGTTCCAACCCTCTGATCATCTTTGTGGCCCTCATCTGGACTTGATCCAACTGGTCTGTATCGTTCTTATGTTGGGGGCCCCACAGCTGGATGCAGCACTCCAGGTGGGGTCTCACAAGAGCAGAGTAGAGGGAGAGAATCCCCTCCCTCGACCTGCAGGACACAATTCTCCTGATACCGCCCAGGATACAGTTGGCTTTCTGGGCTGCCAGCGCACACTGCCGGCTCATGTTCAGCTTTTCATCCACCAGTACCCCCAAGTCCTTCTCCTCAGGGCTGCTCTCTATCCATTCTCTGCTGAGCCTGTACTTGTACTTGGGTTTGCCCTGACCCAGGTGCAGGACCTTGCACTTGGCGTTGTTGAACTTCATGAAGCTGGCACAGGCCCTGCCCTCCAGCTCATCCAGGTCCCTCTGGATGGCATCCCTTCCCTCCAGCATGTTGATCACACCACACAGCTTGATGTCATTGACAGACCTGAGGGTGCACTCAATCTCACTATCCACATCACTGACAAAGATGTTGAACAACACCAGTCCCAATACAAATCTCAGCTTGGACATCAAGCCATTGAGTACAATTCTTTCAGTGTGACCATCAAGGCAGTTTCTTATCCACTGAGTAATCCACGTGTCGAATCTGGATATCTTGAGCCTATAAGGACTTAGATGTCACAAATTAACGTTATTTAGGCAAATGCATTGCACTTCTAAAATGGAGTAGAAGCTGAGTGGCAGGTCAAATGTAATTGTGAAGAATTAAATATAGATATCTGATATTTGTGTGGTAACTTCCATCTTTAATGTAAAGGACATGACCACAAAAAAAGAAGTACTTCCCTTTTTATTTTAAATATTACAGTTAAGGGACTTAATTTATGCTGCATGTGAATGTGCTAAATACATTTAAAATTGATGAGAAAATGAAACCGATAAAAATGTCAAATGACTATTCAAAAGGAAAAATACATAAAGAAGAGTAATTTTAATCAATTTTATTACATTTAAAAGCTTTATTCACCATTTTTTGTGTGTTATCACTTGCTTTACATTTGTATAATGTCTAACAGATTTCTTGGAGTTTTGTCAATGTATGTTTGTGCCAACTGCATATGAAGATACTGACTCAACCATATTTTTTTGCCTTTAATGAACAGCCATCCTTCTTTCTGAACAATTAACACTTTACAGGATATTAATGACAAAATGCTGTGGAAATACAGAGAAGCTGCAGACAATGATAGAGAAGACAAGTGCTTATCTGAGTGTCTCAGTGGATGACTTAAGTAATATGTATACATAATTCCAAAAAACCTCATTATTAATGCCAGTAAGAATAAAGCATAATTAATAAACTTTTGATATAATACATTATTTGTATTGAAAAGACACTCATCATATTTCAAGTACTGCATTTAAAAACATATGACATCCTAAGTTGAGATGAAATGGTAATTGAAAGTTTTGATTCAAATTCCATATAAGTCAGTAGGGGTATTTATATTAAAAATCAGAAATAACTGGATTAGTCCTTAGCATAAAAATTGCACAAACAAAATTGGATGCTGGTAATGTGGTAGCAATGAATGAGTCTTTTTTCTTATTGTTAGAAAGGTAGCAGG
>NW_010237693.1:2310-38085 GCF_000690775.1 Eurypyga helias
GGGGTTTTTATGCTTGAAAACAAAATATGAACAAAAGAGTCTGGGTTTTTTTAAGTAGTAAATAAGGCCTTCGTGCTGGACATTCAGGGACAGGGTACAGCCATGCCATGGTAATAAATTTAAATGAGATTCATATCAGTATATTTTCTCTTCAGCCTTGAAAAGTTGTCTCTAAAGAAAAATGATACCCTTGTAATACTAGTTTTATGATAGATGGTGCTGATGCATTTTGTAAAAGTAATTATTTTTTTAAAAAGTGTGTCTCGTAGTAGAATTCTGAGTTCAACATACACTAAAAAAAGTCATTTAAGGCTTTCTGTGATGGAGATAGTTTGTGTGTTCTAAGTATAAAAACAGTCTCAGAGAAAATTTGTAGTGATAAATACTGGTGTCTGAAAGCATGAGAAAGTGGTTTTTAAACCTTAAAACAAAAATGACCCAAATAATAATTCAGATATCCAAATGTTATGCAAAAACAGGACAAGGAGTAATTGTTTTAAACTAAAAGAGGGTAGGTTTACTCTAAATATAAGGAAAAAAGTTTTTACAATGAGAGTGGTGAAACACTGGAATAGGTTTCCCAGAGAGGTGGCAGATGGTCCATCACTGGAAACATTCAGAGTTAGGTGGGACAGAGCTCTGAGCAACCTGATCTAGTGGAAGGTGTCCCTGCTCATTGCAAGGTGGTTTGGACTAGATGACCTTTAAAGGTCCTTTCCAACCCAAAGTATTCTGTGATTCTATGATTTATGTGAATAAGATTTGTCATGCCTCAAAAGCAAAGAAGATTTCTCACTCTGCCCAAATCTGTTATTCTGTTAAACTTTCAGTTCATTCCAGGCCCAAACACCAAACATTGAAAATGACCTCCACTAAATTGATCACAGTAGCCAGTATAACGGATTACAGTTATTAGTCTCTGGAGCTGAAAAGAAGGAGGTAGAATTTAGAGGTATATTCCTGTTGTCTGTATCTGTAACATGGTGCTAAATGTATATTGTCCATGCCAATCACATTTTGGGAGTTATCCTTCTGGACTAGCTCTATTGTATGGACAGTGTACCCATCAGCAAGTAAGTACATTCAGTGTGATCCTGGACAACATCTTTTAATTCAGTTTCCACTTAAAGTAATTCCATTCAGATGCTACAAGACCATTCCTTCCAAATGAAAAGGTGGGGCAATCAGGATAATCACTGCACCAAGTGTGCTTCTGCTTTTAACTTGAACATTGGAACATAAAGTCATCTCAGTTGTATCCATACTGCTAAGATGTACTATAGGCTGGATCACTGGAGATCTAGCTAGAGCAGTCCAAAATTAAGCCATATGAAAATTTACCCTGGATGTACTAGGCCATCTGATGTAGCAGAATTAATATAGTCAGATTTATTTATTTTTTTAATAGTCAATTGCACAGTAGAGTCTTCTAGACATCAGTAGAGAAAGGAGAGAGAACCTGACTCTGTTTTGGGAAAAGATAACAACTTAGTTCTGTCCCAAGCTAAGCATAGATAAGAATCAGTGTTTTCCATGGTATGTGTAAATAATCTAATAAATTGGCTGCTGTACAGAAGGTGAAAGTTTTGGTTTTGTTCAGCATCTCTTCTCGAACAAGATGAGGTCTTCTGAATCCTAAATGGACGCAGACAGCTAACATGGTGGAGATGGGGAGTGGGGAGAATTGAATCAGATGTTTATTACCAGAGAAAGTTGAGGGAATCCAGCTATGGTCCTGTTCCCACTCTTTCATCACCTGTTTGCATACACAAAGCTGAATGGCTGTGTGAGATACTTTGGCTACCTATAAAGAGGTAAGAGAAACTTGAACCTGCTACTCTTAATCACTCTTTAAATGGCATAAGATAACTAAATGCCCATTTTCAGTATACTGAATTACCCTGTAATTACAATGTTTAAATTCGGCTGTGAGATCTGAACCTGGCCTCTAATCACTAACCTTTTTCTTTCAATCTGGTGGCATGCAGGAAATTGCAAAGCTGTGTAAACTGTGAAGATTCCAAATCTGAAAAATTGATGCAGTTACCTCTTCTTAGAAGTAGAGCATTTGAATGTTCAAGAACAAGATTTTTTATAAAATATCATAATAATAATTCTGGGAATTTAGACTACTGCAGCTGCTGCTGTTAGTGAGGAAAAGAGCATGAAATGCAAAAGAGAACGTTGAGTTAATTAGTTACACTGACAGGGCATTCAAGCTGATTTCCAGTTGTTCTGCACCAAATAAATGTACTCATACTGCAGTAAAGGCTTTACAATGATTTTCATGTCTCACACTTGGCTTTGTCACCCATGCACATCAGCTGAATGCTGGAAATAAAACTAATTAAAATCCTGCCCTTTTTCACAGAATAGGCTTCAAACAACCATCATAATCTTAAGCCAAGATAATTATAAAATGCAAATCTGTGTCAGATATATTGGTATCTTGTAGTCATTAATGTTTAGAGCAAATAGAAACTTAATTTCAAAACTACAGTTTCATTTATATTAATTGTACTTCTCAAAAAAAAATCTTTCATATGGAAATCCTAGCTTTCAAAATCGTCAAGCCTTACAACCCTGACATTATCATGCTTCCTGCAGATTCCTGCTCCTAATGTAGTAACACAGGGATGAAAAGGGCCTCATGGGTTACTGAGTCTTGTCCCCTGCTGTGTGTGTAATCCTGAGCTCATTGAAATCAATGGGAATTTTAGCTTTTGCTTCAATGGTAGCATGATAAGGTCCAGAATTTCTCAAAAATATTCAAATTAAAGTTGTTTATTGCACATTTTCCTAATGAATTGATAAAGATAATATTTAAATGTCTTTAATTACAAATTTAATTTGCTCAGTGTAGTTGCAATTTGTTTTTAAATTCTTGGTTCTACGATGAAAAGCTTAAAATAACACTAAAGAAATTATTCTTGTCCATGTCTAGTCACGAAAGGTCAAAGCACACTGATTTTAGATGTCTCAGACAAAGGACAAGCTAGAGGCAAGTGGCCGCAGACTTTAAGCTAATTTAACTCCTTGTTTCCCTAATGAAAATTCTCCAGAGAAAGCAGGTATTTGAGTAAAAACAATTGCAGATGGCATTCATAAGGGAGATAAATTCCTGTTGCCCCTGAAAATTGGTATTATCTTTATCTGGTTTATTAATTAGTTCAAAGACAAAAGATTAATCCACCACATCCACATATTCACATAGTGTAAAGTTGATATATCTCAGGTACTCTCACATTTTCTAACTGTATTATGAAAGAAGGACAACAAGGTGGAGTGAAAACACATGTTAGTTTACAATACATGCTGAAACAGTTAATATTGCACAGTTTAACATGGTAAAAATTATTTGAGAAAATTTCAGTTATCTGAAGTTACTTGTCTGGACAGAGGTAGTGTTTTCCCTTATGATCAATGGACAGAAATGGAGCAAGTCTGGAGTACAATTCAATCTGGTTATCTAAATACATTTCTTAGACTGGAATGATCATCCTAGGAGTGAAAAAAAAAAAAACAAAAAACATCAGATTTCAATGTTATTTCTAATAGCATTTTTTTAAAAATGTACTGTAATAGAAATAATGAAATAAATTCACATCTAATGTTATTTTAACTATGAATTTATACCATACCAGTGGTGCATATTAAAAAACATCAACACCTTTAGATATTTTCCAAAGAAACAGGTATAAATTCCAAACAAATATGTGTTATTATTCCACAAAACAGAAAAAAAAAAAAAAGTATAATTATGGGTATGAGATGTCTTTAATACTAGAACCACTGTAAATTAACTGCCACTAACAATATCTGAAAGCCAGAATGAGAGATATGTTATTACAGTTAGTAAATCAGTACTTTGAACAATAGTGGAATGTAGCACTTGTGAGAAGCAATCTTCAGAGAAGTGCTACTAGGTTTTCACATTCAAAGGGTTTTTTTTTGCTAATATACAGTTGAGTTCTAACCTCAGTACAAAATGATGCTTGACTTACATTATTAGTTTCAGCAAACCAAATGTAATGAGAGTTTCTGCATTACTGTGTTCATGTGTAAAATAATCATTTGAGAATATACATAGACATATAATTCAATTGTTATAATAGTCATATATTTCAATACAAAATCTTCAACTTTCTAAACATTATATTTTCCTCCTTGTTTCTTGTAAATATTTTCTTAAAAATAATCAAGCATAGCTGTCCTTTTCTGTATAGAATCCACAAAAATCATAATTTACTTCCTTGTTCTATGAATTTTACATGTTCTTAGTAGGAATAAAAACGCTAGTTCAAGGACTTCAGGATTTGTTCCTGAAAGTGAATATATTTGCTGTGAATCATATAAATCCAAAATCTAGTGGCACTCAGGCCGAACTAATTAATAATATAAAATACATAACTATATTTCTATAAGCATGTTTGTGTTATATTTATATCTATTTATATATATATAAATAATCTAATAAAACATATCAAAACAATTCATAGCATGTCATAGATAAAGATGTTGGAAGTGATTCCATCCCTCTACTCTGCTCTGATGAGACTCAACTTGGAGTATTGCATCCAGCTCCAGAGTCTTCAGTACAGGAAACACATGGAACTGTTGGAGCAGGTCCAGAGGGAGGGAGGGTAGGGGGAAGGGAACAAAAATTATCAGAAAGGCCACAAAGGTGATCAGAGGGCTGGAGCACCTCTCCTATCATTCTTTTCTCCAGACTGAGAGAACTGCGTTTGTTCAGCCTGGAGAAGAGAAGACAAGGCCCCGAGGAGATCTTATTGCAGCCTTCCAGTACCTGAAGGGGCTCCAAGGAAGTTGGGGGGGACTTTTTACAAGGGTCTGTAGTGACATGACAAGGGGTAATGGGTTTAAATTGAAAGTGGGGAGGGTTAGATTAGATATCAGGAAGAAGTTCTTGCCGGAGAGGGAGGTGAGGCACTGGCACTGGTTGCCCAGAGAAGCTGTGGATGCCCCATCCCTGGAAGTGTTCAAGGCCAGGCTGGATGAGGCTTTGAGCAACCTGGTCTAGTGGAAATTGTCCCTGCCCATGGCAGGGGGGTTGGAACTAGAGGTTCTTTAAGGTCCCTTCCAACCCAAATCATTCTATGATTGAATTTGTCATATGTGGTATATTTTATATGGGCTACATATGCACTCTTTGTTATCGCAAGTCCAATTGTGTCCAAATTCCATCTCTCATCTTTTTCAGATGACGATTACTGAGTTGCTCATGGTTGCAAGGTCTCCAGTGCCAATGTGAAGTACTTATTATAACACCCAGCAAATGATACCTTCGGGATTTTAAAGACGTAATTGGAAAAGAGATTTCCTTCCTAAAATTATGCAAAATAGGGTACAATACAGTGGGACAATAAACATTTGCATTGTTACTTAGAGTATTTGATGGAGAAAATTTATATCCAGCACTGCAACACAGCCTTGACTTGGCTTGTAGGACATCTTTCTAATAATTCCAAAACCTCGCTGAATCTTCCTTAAGATGATTGGTTCATCTCACTGGTAAATTTTCAAAGATATCATCTAACTTATTTTTGTTTTGTAGATTGAAGTTCCAAAATAATATCCAAGCAAAAACATTTCCTTTGTGTGATAGTATATTCCAGAGTATTTTGATGTATATCTTCAAGTTAAAACTGAGGAAAAGGACTTGGGAAATTGTGTGACAGGAATCATGAAACCATACTGGAGCTGTCTAGCAGAGGAATGAATTGGGGCTAAGTGCTAGCTAAGGAAAACCATCTTATGGGGTTGCGCTGTTGGCCAAGAAGGAGAAAACATGATTGCTGGCTTCCTTAGGAATACGTTCAGTCATGCTGGAAGAAAACATGTAGGAGGCTTTTAGCCATGGAGAAGCAGGGGAACCACTGATAGTTCTCTGTAAATAGGAGCTAACAACAGATGCAAAAATGGCTCTAAACCCTGATGTAAAGGACAAACACTGGTATTAGGCCCTTAGTCACTACTCACAGTGTCTCCTGCTTTTCCAGCTTCTCCTTTCTATCAGTTTCTGCTTGTTCAACTTCAGCTCCAATGTTATTCTTCAGGCTTCATTCAAACATTGCTCTGCTGGTATCACAATAATCTCCTCAATTGATATCTGTGTCAGAAAAGTGATGATTTGAGGTGTTGTCAAATCACTCTGTCTCCTACTCTTCACTTCTCTCATATGACTCATTGATATCTAGCAATGGGAAAAATCCTTGGACACACTTTAGACCACAGTCTAATACATTCTGACCTTGCTCAGCTGATTAACAACCAGTTCCTGCATTCCCTGACACTGTCAAGAGCTGTATACCCCTAAGTTTATTGAATCATATTTGCCTTGAAGAATTAGGATCCAGAGTTTGGGATTTGTGGTGGGTTGACCTTGGCTGGATATCAGGTGCCCACCATGCTCCCTTAGCACTCCCTCTTCCCAGCAGGACTGGGGGCAGAAATTACAATGGAAGTTTTGTGTGTCAAGATAAAGACAGGGAGATCATTTGCCAACTACCATCACAGGTGAAACAGACCCAGCTTGGGGAAATTAATTTAATTTATTGACCATAAAATCATAATAGGATAATGAGAAATAAGAACAAATCTTAAAACACCTTCTCTCCACCCCCCACTTTTTCCTGGGCTCAGCTTTACTACCAACTTTTCTGCCTCATCCCCCTGAACAGCACAAATGTTGTCTCTACTGCTCCTTCCTCTTCACGCTTCTCCCATGCTCCAGAGTGGGGTTCTTCCCATGGGAGACAGTCTTCCATGAAGTTCTCCAACACAGGTCCTTCTCATGATTTGCAATTCTTCATGAACTGCTCCAGCATGGATCCATTCCACTGGGTGCAGTCCTTCAGGAGCAGAGTGTTCCAACCGTGCTTCACCATGGGCTGCAGGGGAATCTCTGCTCTGGGGCCTGGAGTACCTCCTTCTCCTCCTTCTTCACTGACCTTGGTGTCTGCAGAGTTTCACTCACATATTTTCACTCCTCTCTCCCAGCTGCTGCTGTGCAGTTTTTTTTTCCCCTGCTTAAATATGTTATCCCAGACGTGCAGTCACTGTGTCTGACTGGCTCTGCTTTGGTCAGTGGTGGTTCCATACTGCAGCCAGCTGGCACTGATTCTTTTGGACATGGGGCAGCTTCTGGCATGTTCACACAGAAGCCACCTCTGTAGCCCCCATACTACCAAAACCTTCCCATGTAAACTCAGCACAGGATTAGTTAAAAATCAGAGTAAGTTTACTTGGGAAGGGGATAAAGAATTTCTAATATCAGTTTGAGTTCACTTTGGGTAAGGATTTGAGCCAGTGATTCCAAAGAGACAACATGAGGTCTTGTTCATTTTCCAACAGAAATAAATCATGTGGAATGAACAGCTAGTAAACACAATAAAATTTATCTTTCAAAACCATAGTTACCTCTTCCCTAACTCTTTGGCACCAGCAGATGGAAAGACTTTCCTTATCCAAGTTTCTCTGCACACAGATACAGATGATCATGAGCAGTCAGAACCTCAGGTGAGACTCGCCTTTTTCAGACTAACATTGTCAAAGCAAACCTTTTTTATAATGATAAAATTATATTTACCAGTTATAGAAACACAAAAGCTATGTTAAAATGCTATTGGATATTGATTCTTCTAAGACTTCATCAGATTATATACAACAAATTCAGGGCATATATACAAGCGAATGTAGTTTGCCAAATAAAGATGCAGTCTTTTTGCAATTATTATTTTAGCAACTCTCTCTTTAGCAGATGTTTAGAATTTGTTTATGGGAATATGTTAAATGGAATTATATATATATTTTTTCCCATTTTTATGGAAGTAGGGATTTCTTTCTTTCTTTCTTTTTCTTTTGTTTGTTTTTCCTTTATAGTGATATAATTAAGCAATTTCATATTCTAGCCTGTAACTGTAATATTGTTATTTAACTCCAGCTAGCAATAAAGCACCACAGAGCCACTTGCTCACCCTCCCCTCCTCTTCCAGTGGAGGAGGAGAGCCAGAGAAGAAGACAAGGAAACTCATAGTCTGAGATAAAAATAATTAACACTTTAATAATTGAATAAATATTAATAAAATAGCAATACTAGTAATGTTAATAATACTACTAATGCTAACAATACTTTTAATGCTACTAATAATATTTAAATTGAAATAATATGGAAATTAAAATATTGCAAAATAAAACACACGATACAGTTGCTCACCACCCACCGACCAATGTACAACAAGGTCCTGAGTAGCAGAGTCAGAGCCAGAGAGCCCAAGAGCTGGAGCCTAAGAGCAATTGCAGCAGGGTTTGAGCGAGCCCCATGAGTGAGCTAGCAACCAAGAAAGCCAACCAACCAACAAGCTAACTAATGCACAACCAAACTATAGGCCCCGTCCAGCCCCGGCTTATATACTGAGCAAGATGTTCAATGGAAGGAAATACTCCTTTGGTCAGTTTAGACTGGCTGTCTCAACTATGCCCCCCAAAAAACACACAGTGCTTGTAATGAGAAAGTTGGGAACACAGGTGTAGTATCAGAAGCTGAAAAAGACCTTGAATTGGTAAAAACTCTCCTTAGCAACAAACAGAAAGCTACCAGTATTATAGTACTCTTCTCAGGCCAGATCTAAAACATAGCCTCATACCAGCTACTGTGAAAAAAAAAAAAAAAACCAACTCTGTTCTATCTAAAACCAGCACAAATATTTAATTCATAACAAAACTGAGAGATAATACAATACATTTTAAAGTTGTTTTCTTTGCTACCTCACTGTGTTTTAATATAGGTAATGCAAAATCACATAGGAATCTACGAACAATTGTTCAAAATGCTATCTTTATAAATCAGGGTTCAGTTCTGTGCTGGATTGCCTGATCTTGGGTTTTGCCTTTGTTTTCTTTTATTGTTATAAAACCCAGAAAAGTGTTTTGGTTTCATGTTTTAACACAAACCTTTCTGACTCACTGTTTTTATTTTTAGCAAATTCTCTGAGTGTTGCCACTCTAATGTGAACACTATCAGAATATTGCTCCATGTCTTCTTGGAGGTGTTTTCTCCAGAGCATATATTTTGCACATATAGATATATCTTGATAAGGATGATTAGCATAATTCTGGCAGATACACTTTTAAGGCAGCTGTTAGATGACAGAGGACAAAAAACCCTCATTATTATGATAGAAATTGTCTAAGATGCTGATTTGTGTCTTTGCTACCTGAATTTGGTTTTTATGTAAGAAGTCATACTGATCGCTTAGAATTACTTCAGTAAAATGAGTGACATGCCTAACAATATATCTGTGTTCTACTGCCTGATGACATTTCAGATAGCTCTGAGCTATCTCCAAATGAACTGGTATGTTTACACAGAGCAAAACAACTGTCACACAGGCTGGAAGCAGTACAGCTGTGTCCAGGCTGTATCGACTTAGAGCTAATTGACCAAAGTCTAGTCATTTAATGTGTTATCTACATCATCTTTAGCCTGCAGGTAATTTACACAAGCCTATGTGCATGGCAGTGCATTGTGCAATATATGCATACACTGAAACCCTCAAGAAGGGAAATAAAGCAACAAGCAGTTGTAAGGGAATTAAGCCACTACCACTCAGACCATTCAGCATGTCTTAAATTAAGCCACTATTACAGGGATACATGTGTTGGAAACTCTCCACAGCCCAGAAAGCATTCCTGATAGAACACATAGATTACTTTAAAAAAGCATTGTGGTAATGGAGCTGTCATTTTTTTAGGATGTCAAATACCTAGACTTGCGCAAACAATTTGATGCTGTCCTGCGCAAAATCCTTGTCTCTAAATTGGAGATACATGGATTTGACAGGTGGACCACTCAGTAGATAAGGAATTGGCTGGATGGTTGCACTTAAAAGTTGAGACCAACAGCTTAATATCCAAGAGAACAGTGACAAGCGGCATGCTGTCATTTTTTTAGGATGTCAAATACCTAGACTTGCGCAAACAATTTGATGCTGTCCTGCGCAAAATCCTTGTCTCTAAATTGGAGATACATGGATTTGACAGGTGGACCACTCAGTAGATAAGGAATTGGCTGGATGGTTGCACTTAAAAGTTGAGACCAACAGCTTAATATCCAAGAGAACAGTGACAAGCGGCATTCCATCACTGTTCAACTTCTTTGTAGTTGAAGTTTTCCTCAACCCCCCATGAACAGTGGGGTTGAGGAAAGCTGCAGAGGGACTTTTTACAAGGCCACCTAGAAACAGAACAAGGGATAATGGTTTTAAACTGAAAGAGGATATGTTTAGATTAAATATAAAAAAGAAATTCCTCAAGGAGAGGGTGGTGAAGCACTGGAAGAGGTTGCCCAGAAAAGTTGTGAATGCCCCCTCCCTGGAAGTGCTCAAGGATTCTGTGGTTCTATTTATGAGACACTCATACCCAATCTGTTACACCTCCTTAGATGGATCAGACCTACCTTTCTTGCCTAAAGAATTGGTTTACTCATCAATCTGTAGATGGGTGGAAATTTAAATAATAGTTGTTTAAGAGAACTGGGCTTAGACATATCACCTGAAGACCTACTTAAGGGATCTCGGTGTATATCTACAATGATAAATGGAAAAGGACTAGGAACTTAATGTCTTCTCATTTCCTACGCTACTTAATTGATAGGTTACTACCTGCAACTGGTTATCTCTGAGAAAAACTTGTAAAGAGCACTAGACTTAAACATTTTTGACTTCTCATCTAGATTCAGGTTCTTTTTTATTTTGTAACAGTAAACCAGCTCAAGTACAACTACACTACACAGCACAGACACTCTGTTGCATAAAATCTGCATGAGAGATTTGCAGATAGGAAATACATTACTGCATATTACAATAGGAGTAATAACAGCTTTCCACTTGGAGCTTTCATTTGCAACACAGCCCCTAATGGAATAGGTCGTATCCAATATCCGGACTTTTAGAAGTGGAAAGCACGAGGCATAAACCAGAAAAATGAGTTGCCTCAGATTACCTATTACACTCATGGCAGCAATCCCAGTGTTGCCAAAAAAAAAAAAACAAACCAAAACCAAAACAACCCACAACCAAAACAACAACAACAACAAAAATCACTTGCAATAATTACAAGGAGATTAGAAGTATCTGAAAACTGAATGCGTTGTTTACAAACTGTGAGCAACCAAGTTGTACCTACACAAAAGAAGACAGGAAAAGTTGTGGATGCTGAGTTAAAAGTTCACAGTACACGGCAATACCTTATTTTTAGTATTGCCATTTGCAAGAACCCAGTCAGAAATAATTACACAGGCTACTCTTACACTCATGCTGGGAAAGAATTAAGTGTCCAAGAATGAGAGACATAACTTGTACCTGAGTGGGAGTCACATACAATAGATTACAGAGTAAATCATAAGCCCTTCTCTCTTCAAGGCTTAATTATGTAACTGTAGGAAGGCATTAATCTTCAGTCAGAATCCCCAACAGAGCTTAGGTAGCCCTTTGCTGCCTAGACCTAAGAGTGAAAATGAAGGCGTTTTGAGTATAACAGAAGCTGAGTAAAGAAAGGTGTTTGCCATTTAACATCTAATCTTCATTTCATATGCAACTGCCTGCAGGGACAATTAATCAGGATTTAAGTGCCTTATTTCTTTGTAGACCAAGTACTTATTGTATAAATTCTGAACAACAAAGAGGAAAGTAAAGCGCAGAAATACACTATAAAATCTAACAGTCTTGAGCATAAATGTTTTAGTTGGACAATAATGCTCCATGAGATGGAACATGGTCATTTCTCAGCCACCTGTTTCGACTCCACATGATCTCAGTTCTGTAGCTCAAGTAAAAGTGATTTTTAAAAAGTGACTTAAAGTTCTAATTTTAAATGCCTGCAACTGCTTTTGTTTCTTCAAAAAATAAAGCAGGTTAGATTAATTTTCCTCCTCTGATTCCACACAGTGTTTCTGATAAAAATGCCTGCAAATTAACAAAACAAACAAACAAACTAAAACCATGAAGACGTTTCTTTACCGTGTTGGAAAAAATCTTATAATTTAGTAAAGAGCATCTTGCAGGACTCTGAGGTGGATAACAGAAGGGAATATGCATAAAATTCTTAACCTAACACCTTTCCTTTTTGAAAAGACAAAGAAATATCTCTTTCAGAGTGAAGAAATACATCATTTTATCTAGCCAGAGGATCTTTTTGTAAGTAGTCAGATACTAGGGTTTTTTTAAGTGATCTAACAGAGTTTTCCAAGATTTTTTGTTTACATCTTATAAACTTAATTTTAATCTTGGAATAATGAACATGTAGGGTTTTTTTTTTTTTTCTTTTTTTCTTTTTTAATAAAGCTTTAATCCTAAAATGACAATTGAAAAATCTCTTGCATTTTATCCATGGGAGCTATTTCCTATTGCAAAAAATGTTCTTGATAAACTTGTTAGAGAAAACTGCAATAGTATTTTTAAAACCATAGATTTGTCCCTCATTGGAAAATAGGCTTTGGCACAAATGAAATTTAGTGCAATACAGAAAATCACTGTGATGTAAGGGTATCTCTACCTCTTGTCCTCCTTTCTCTTTACCCTTCCTTTTTCTTCAGTATGAAGATTTTCTTTTTCTTGATAGCCTTGTATACCCTCTCAGAAATTTGAAATTATTTCAAAGAAAAAAGAATAAAAGACAATTCCTAATCCGTCTATCCCCTTTTAATAACAGAAATCAATAGAGTTTTATCATTGCTACCAGAAGATATAATATGAATGTAAGGTTTCAAAGTCTTTATTCAAAAGAGAAAAAATAAGAACAGGTGGCTTTCCACACAGAAGACACATCTGTGTACTTTGTTCAGAGTGCTTTGTATTGCATGGTTTCTCTGAGTCAAATATGAAAGTGCTGCTAGTTCAGCATTAACTTTTGTAGACATGTTAGGAATCCAAAGGAAATCTGTCAATTAAGACTTTTGTTACTGTATTTCCAAACACATATTAATTAATGCAGTTGGGAGTTACTCTTGCGGATGTGATCCATGGTTTACATGGGTACCATTTATTGTTGTATGATCATATTGGAAGGCTCACACATAGACTCATAAATTACTGTCATGTATCTTATGCTGAGTGCCTTTTCACTGACTGGATAGTGACACAAACAAGTTATTTTCATATTAATCGTAAACACATTTATGTAATTGGAAAACGCTGCACCAAATTATTTTGCCATCACTTGGACAACTTAGCTTAATGAATAGGTCATTTGCAATAAAAACTACTTGAATACACAGCTGATGTAGAAGTATTTATAATGTTGCACACAAAAAAAGTTGAAATGGGCTGATATACACAAAGCTTTTTTTTTTGGAGCTGAAGTTGATAGTGTACACTGCCTTCAAGGATACCTTAGGGAACGAAGGAGGGACAAAGAGACATATGGGTGAGTGAGAGGAAAAGGGAAAACTCCCTCCAGAGACAGCTAGGAAGAGATAGGTAGGTCCCCAGGTGAACGCACTACCCTGCATGTCCTCTAAAGTGCATCAGGGGTCTCATATACATGTCAACAACCACAACAACAGTACATTTTCTTCCTCAGAAGAACTATGACTTCCATCGATACCTGCCCAAAATTCCTGTTGGTGGTCCTTCTTTGATGGTGGTATCGGCATTGATTGAATAATCTTAATTAGGTGCAAGGGTTGCATACTGGCTGCTAAACTTTGTGAATGTTTGTTACTTGGATAATATTTGTTGGATATAAAAAGTACTGTTACCCACTTATTATTTATCTTCTTGTACTATGGAGTCAGCAGTCTAGGAGCTACCCAATGGACCGTGGTTGGAGAGACTTTATTATAGGATTAAAAACTAAAGCTAAAAGCATCAGAGTTAAAAAATATAAGAGAAACAGTATGATCTGCATGTTAAAAAAAAAAAAAAAGAAACCACAGTTCCTCAGAGAAAACAGAATAAGAGTGCTTCAAAATGCATCAGTGCAAGAGAACATGTATAAGAGTATTTGGCCTAAATGATGTCACCAAAGCTTCAGGTGTGTATGCTGCAACCAAAAAGGGAGGCTAAAACTGCAAATAACTTTAGCAATACTGAAGCACTTGACCCCATGCAACAATACATAAAGGACTCCATAGTTCCTGTGTTGATCTTCATAAACACAGTCTTAATATTCCACTGAGACAGTCAATGGGTTTTTCATGAAAACTTGTAGCATCTGTAGGAAGATTTAAGTGTAGGCACGGAACAATTTTGTCATTTGCCTAGTTCCATCTGCTAGTTTTCCAGGTCTGGAGAAAACACAGTTAGGCCAGATAGCAAAGCCAATAACAAAGATTTTAGACAGATTTATCTGAATTTATGAGTCTGAAACCAGAATAATTTCCAGGCATGTTGAGATATTTTTCTCACAAACAGTACATGATTTTTTTAAAGATAAATATTCTAAATAAGATAAATTAATAAATTAAAAACTAACTAATCTTTTAGGAATTATAACGGGGGAATTAATAGTCTTACATGTAAGAAAAAATTTAACAAAACAAAAAAAGTAACAAAAATCAACAGGATATTTTAAGTAAAAATGTATCAGCATGAATATAAAGAGGATGGAAAAAAGTTAAGACAGGATAGAAACATGTACTTGCTATCAAAATATGACTTCCTTAGTAGATATGTTTTTGCTTTTGTGTTTTTCATTAAAACTATTTCAACAGCAGGGGAAATGCAGGCTTGTACTTCGTTATTAATCCATAATGAGAGAAGAACGAGGAAGGTGTTTTCTTGTTCCTTTTCACATTGAAGTTAACTATAATGTTTCAGGCTAGACAACTTTTTCATTCTAAAGGATTTTCTTTCCCTGTAAACAAATGGAATATCTCATTTGCTCAGACAGATCCGTGATAATGCACATACAGCTGTATGTATCTACTGTGGAGGTATTTGTAACTGAGCATAGCAGCTAAAGCAAATAACCTAGAAGCCAGAATATTTTGTCCCATCATCTTTAGGACTCAGAGAAAAATATCAGCACAAAGGTACACCCCACACCACTGACACCCTGTTTCTGCCACCACTTTAAATTCTTGCCACATAGTTTATAATTACATTCTCTACTCTTCAAAACTGGTTAAGCAAGAAATTGTTTTGGCTGAAATTATATGGGTACATGGTTCTTTCACAATTTTTAGAGACAGCGTCTGGATGATCCGAGTCATACTATTTAGTCTGTGTTATTTCTACAGTAGGTCTTGGAAGCTTTAACAGCTTTTCTGAAGAGAGACAGAGGGACAGTGGTCCATTCCTTGATTTGGACGTGACTGATTTTATTAGATTGTGCCATAATGATATAATGCATACAGGTTTGCTTTCAACATGATAATATTAACAAAGAAAATAGTTGTTCATAAGGTCATTGCTCTATCTTTAGTAAATATAATTTTTGATTTCTCAGTCCATGGTATTTTTTTCTCTTCTACATTTATTTACAATAGGGGCATCAGTCAAACTGTTACATAAGCAAAAAGGATTAGAGGCAAAAACCAGCAGCAAAGCACATACGCATGCAGCCTCATTTGCACAGTTCCAGGAAGAACATATCCCTGTTCATCCACTTCAGCCAAACTGCTTGTCTGCCAGGCTTCACTTCCATTTCTGCTGCTACTAGCTCATACCACCATTCTAAATACATTAAAACCTTGCTGTAAGATGACATATTTGGTTTGTCACTCAAACATGTGTATTGTGAGGGTTAAGTACACTAGCTGCCTCTGAATATATTTGTTGTATCAATACATCCAAGGTTATTTCATTATCCATTTTAGCCTCTAATATTTGAAAGGAACTCCACTTAGGTAGAAAACAGTGATGCATTTTATTCGTCATTGATTAAATTAGGTGCAGAAACCTTGAAGGTAGGGAAAAAAAATAAACATCATAAAGCAGATCCTTCAGTCATGTTAACTGCCCCCTTAAACTTTATATCTAAGACTATTTCATTTGATAAAAGAAATCAATAGAACTGGAAGGAAAATAAAACAAATTAGAACACAAGTAATAATCTGGAGATAACAGTCAAATTTAATACCATTTATTAGAGGTTTTTTTGATACAGGAAATTTATTTGGTCTGTAACATGGAATAACCATCAGGTGTCTTACTGTATAAGTGATCTTATTTCAGATTAAGTTAACAATATTCAAACAGGAGGAAGATAAGATGGTGGTGTTCTCAAATCCCAACAAATTTTTCAAAGTTCGAATACAGAAATGTTTCAAATGAAACTACTCAAATCCCAATGTAAAAACCTTCACACAGGAAGATAATAATATTAGGTGCTATATAATTGATGTCATCAGTTTATTACATGAGGTTATTAAGAAAGTTGTTTGTCAGTATCTTTGCGCCTTCCCTTTAAAATCTCATGTCCTCAAATAGATTCAGGACTCAAATGTCTGTAGACATTGTCAGTGATGATGTCTGGTGCAGAAAATAAAATAGATATTATAATTTAAGGCAAAAATTTGCTTGTACCATAAAGCACTTACATTTCTTACTCTTGCCCAGAGTTTTCCATATTCATAGTAAGCAGATGTATCCAAGCATTTCTACTTCTTAGATAGCATTGTGGTACATTTATGAGCTTTTATAAATAGAGAAGATATTTGGACAAATATTTTTAGAAAAATATCAGTCTGAAATACTCTAATGACATTGGTCTGGAATATTACATGATAGTGGAGAGTTTACTCTTGATATTTCAGCTGAAAACATGGTACTTTTTATGTTCCTTATAGGTTGTTTGGCAGTCAAAAAATGTTTCCATAACAACAGGATTAGAAACAGTCTTCAGGAGAGTTGTCAGAAATTAAATGATCTAGAGGAATGTATCCCTGCCTATGGCAGGGGGGTTGGAATTAGATGATTTTTAAGGTCCCTTCCAACCCAAACCATTCTGTGATTCTATGACTGAAATTTGCTAAACTAATATTCACTTAACAATATCTAAATGTCTAAGTTCCTAACACCTAAGTATGTGAATATGCCCACAACATCAGAAGGATATAGACCGGTTGGAGTGAGTCCAGAGGAGGGCCATGAAGATGGTCAGAGGGCTGGAGCATCTCTCCTATGATGAAAGACTGTGAGAATTGGGCTTGTTCAGCCTGGAGAAGAGAAGGCTCCGGGGAGACCTATTGCAGCCTTCCAGTGCCTGAAGGGGCTACAAGGAAGCTGGGAGGAGACTTTTTACAAGGGTCTGTAGTGACAGGACAAGGGGTAACAGGTTTAAATTGAAAGCGGGGAGGTTTAGATTAGATATCAGGAAGAAGTTCTTGCCGGAGAGGGTGGTGAGGCACTGGAACAGGTTGCCCAGAGAAGCTGTGTATGCCCCATCCCTGGAAGTGTTCAAGGCCAGGCTGGATGAGGCTTTGAGCAACCTGATGACATTATTTATTAAGTTATTTTTTATCATCATGGTAACAGGTGAGAGAGATTAATTTAAGCTCATTGTTCTCAAAAGGTTGCTTTGAGCAACCTGATGACATTATTTATTAAGTTATTTTTTGTCATCATAGTAACAGGTGAGAGAGATTAATTTAAGCTCATTGTTCTCAAAGTAAAGCTTAAAAAGGAATTCCTGGAACAACATATATATTTTTACTCACTTCCTGGGATTAATTTTCAGCATCCTCTTTGTACATCTATGGTGGTTACATTTTTATCTCTCCTCTTTTCTGTCTCATCTGAAAATCAGTTCTGCTAAATCAAGTAGCACAGAGAAAATAGAAGTCCTTATGTGTCAAAGAGCTATTATTTTATCTGAGGATCAACTGATATATTTTAAGATTTTGTGAGGATGATACTCTGAGAAAAAGAGCCAACACAAATGTATCCAAACTTAGAAATGTCAATGTCATTAATCAATTAGTTGTCCTAAATTCCAGAAGCATATTTATATCTATTTACAGCAGAAGAAGCAAACAAGCAAACAAAAAAAAAGTCCAACTGATGCTTATAATAAATAAATGTATGCTTAACTGAGGTTTCTGCTTGCTTATTTAGTTTTCTAGTATTTACAGGACTAATGGTGGGGTAGAGGCAATAATTATTTTTAAGCCCCAGGCACTTTGATTTGAACTGCCTGCTGTATTCTGTGATCATAGTTGCAGAGACATTTTGCATCTTAATCACATGGAATCAAATTCTCAGGAGGCATACACAGCTATAACGCTGCTTGACTCCAGTGAATATTTTGGTTTGAATTTGTTGAGTTTGTTTTATTTCTCACTTTGCTAACTAATGTTTAAGCTAGAATAATCAATAGGAAATAATAATGAGCTAATTTGATAGCTTTTTTTGAATTATTTTGTCTTTGTTTTGGAGGCCTTTCTGGATTAACATGTGTAAAAAAATCCTTATTTTCATATGCAAAGTGAAAACAACATCTTTATTTTTCAATTATTTCATATTTTGTTGTTGGAGAACATAATATATGTTGGATTTTCAAATGTATATTGTAAAAGCAAATTTAGCAATGGTACTTTGCTAAAACACTTAACACATGCTGTATGTGCATACTGAATAATGTAATATATATGTGATTCTATGATTCTATTTGTGAATGCAAAAATGCCCATGAGTTATTATTAACAAACAAACTTTCTCAACCTCGATATACTTAAGCTTGTGTGTTTTGAGTGTTTGAGTGCAATGGAGGTGGCAAAATAGAGGGCGATTTTGCCTCTCTGAAACATAGAAATCCGTAAGTTTGAGGGATTTGGCCTACATGTTGTTAGCACATTGTGCTATTTATGAAGTTCGTTATAAGCAGTCTGAATGATAACATTTATATGAGAAAATACTCCTCGTGGTTGTTTTCCAAAAAAACTGAAGTTTTTTTACTTGTGATGGAAGTTTACAAAATGCTTAATTCTCTGGAACACCAACACCGAGACTTCACATTTCTGGAGGACAGCTGTAGTCATACTTTCTGAAATATGGAGAGTCATCTTGCAGCCTGTCATTATTGCCTTTTATGATACATTCATAAATCTGTGCTTAAATTTCAAGTCAAAATGTTTCTAGGTTACTTGCACACTAATCTTAAAATAAAATTCATTATCTGAATTCTCTGTTTTTCATCAGGTGTAAGTTTTAGAACCCTGGCACTGAGCCTGACTTGTTTTTCTTTGCTGAGGTATTATTTTCTGCTGCAGGTTTGAATGACTCAATAGAACAACGCAAAGTTAATTGTTAAATAATTTACAGGACACTGAATCATCTTTAAAAAACAATTTCACCACCTGCAACTTGAATGCTAATGCATGTTATTTACTTGAGTATAGTTTATTAGATTATATCCCCCATGTGTGTCTGAAAACTGAACTTGTTTATCAGTTGGCAGTCTAAATAACCTTATATAAAGGAAATATGATAGTTTACCAAATGGATAGTAAACAGTGACGGACCTCATGAAAGGGTTTTGATGACTGTATTGTTTGGGTTTTTTCATATGAATAGTCATATAAGCTCATCTCTTCCTAAAGACAACTTTACTAGTTTAGCATCCAAAGATATTTTCCAAGAAAAATAAATCTCATTTTCATTATAATTTTTTCCTGAAGATGCATTCAGAACACTGCAGTACTGATTCTGGTTTTGTGTTCTTCCCTACCCTAAATGGATGCAAAAACTATTTGGCTCCTTCTGTATGAAAAGAAGAAAAGAATTGCATTAATTTTGCACTTTAATTTCCATCTCCATTTGTGTATTTTGTAAGAATTTATGGCAGGTTCTTCAGTCTTTCACTGAGAGAAATTTCTTAAAATAGTTTCAAAGATTTTTTGAAAGTGTGTAGGTCACTAAGGGGAATTGTTATTGCTGCTGACTATACATCAACAATAATATTCTGAGTGTTCTATAAATCTCATCACCTAAGGACATAAACTATTTAAACACCTTTCAGATATGTAGACCTGTCATGCTCCAGGGAATGGATGAAGAAGTTCATCAAGCTTTAACAGAAAAAAAGGTCCCTCTAGCATGATGTTGATGAGATCTTAGAGAGTATTACAGACTCATTCCCATTATTACATAGAAGATGGACTCTTTTGTAAATAAAATACAAGTTAGAAACCAAAAATCAGACGGCGCAAAAACCTTAGTACTTTGTGAATAGTTGAGTGATGGAGAAACCAGGACAAATTGGCGTTGAAAGAGTCATCACAAGAATTTCCTCTGATATCTTACATTTCAAAATTAATATTTCTTTCATTAAAAAATAATTATTTTTCCTTCAAGTTTTAAGCTTACTTGAAGGTACTTAAAATACTAAGCAGTGAAATTAACAAGTCTGAATTTGCCTAAACTTATGACCTTTACAAAGTCATTTGATTTTCAAGTCATGAGTGCCCAGAAATGTTATGGCTGTTAACACACCTGTAAGCAGGGCATATTTAAGTACGTATGTGGTACAGCTCTAGGCACATATGTTTCGTTACTCTTCATGGAGGTTCAAATAGACTGTACATTGACATGTAAAGTAATTGAAGTCTGTAAGAATTTTTTTTTATATTATAAATCAAAACAAACAAAACCCACAATTAGTCTTGTATTTTTCAGGTTGTTGGACTAATCATGGCAAGCACAAAGTCCCATCAGGGATTAAAGGCGAAATGGTTAAGGGAGGAATCCCAATAACCTTCTCAGTGGAAAGGAGCACACTGAATGGCTGTTTCTTAGATGATCCAAGAAGAACAATTGGAAAATTGGGCTGTAATCTCTGGTGTGAAACTCACCAAACTGACTCTATGAAACACAATTTTACGTAGCACACCACTGAAAGTAATGAGGCTTATTGCCTAGAGGGGTGTGTGACTTATTATGGGATGAAGAGTGAAGAAAATTTTATTACTGTGCAAACCATAATGGGATGTTTTAAGTGAATTGTGACTTTGTGACATGTACTGTGAAAAGTTTAAGGAAGGATCCAAGAGAGGGGACAAGGTGAATCAGAAGAAAAAAAAAAAAGAAAAAATACAGAGAAAAGGAGATAAAGAAGTCCAACTGTGTAAGCCAGCTGCTGGACACTATTCTTACTTAGCTAAGCTCTTAGCTTGAACACTGTAGTCTACCCTATATTCTTATTAAATCCTACTTTTAACTACCTTCTGTGAGGATGCTGTTCTGAGCACGCATATGCATGTGCGTGTGTGAACACTAGCAAACTCTAATCCATCCTAGCCCTTTAGCAGGAGCAGAGGCTGCAGTGCCAACCACTGGTGCAGGACTGGGAACCTGAAGGTACCATGCGTCTAGCGGACAGCAACTGGAAGAGTCTAAGGACTGGGGCCAGTTCTAGAATATATTGTGTGCTTAATATCAGCTATGAAGGAGTCTCTTTTTGCACATCTAGATGTGTGTATTTGTTGTGGTTTAATCCAAGTCAGCATCTAAGTACAACAAAGCCACTTGCTCACCTCCCCCACCTCCTCTAGTGGAGGAGGAGAATCAGAGGAAAAGATAAACCTGTGGGTTGAGATAAAAACAGTGTAATAACTTCAAGTAAATTAAATAAAATAATCATGCCAATAATGCTAACAATACTAATAATAGTAATAATTATAATAAAAATAGGTAATGAAAATAACACTGCTACTACTACTCATAATAAGTAATCAAAATAATAGAAAAGAAAACAAATTATACAACCACTCACCACCCACCAACCAACCAACACCTAGCCAGTCCTCAGGCAGAAGGAGACAGAGCCAGAGAGAGCTTTAAGAGTCAGTGAGAGAGCAGAGCCAGACCCTCAAGATCCAGACTGATTCTGAAAGTGAGACATCCCAGTTTATGTACTGATCATGACATTTGATAGAATGAAATATCCCTTTGGTCAGTTTGGGTCCGCTGTCCTGGCTTTTGCCCCTCCCAGTTTCTTGCAGAGAAGAAGCTGGGAATACAGCTGCAGAAGCTGGGAACACAGGTGCAGTATCAGAAACTGAAAAAGTCCTTGACTCGATATAAACATTATTGCTTATCAACAGCTAAAAAATTAGTATATTATCCATATTCTTCTCAGCACAATCCAAACATAACCTCATACTAGCTACTGTGAGGAAAAAAAATTCTATCCCAATTTAAACCCACACAATATTCCACTAGTGCCTGTTTCTCATCATCAGCCGAAGTGGAAGAAGAGGTTTTGGCAATATTTGTGCTGGTGCTGGTGAAGGTGCTGCCCTCTGCATTTGTCTGTGTGGATGGCTGTTTACTGTATACATGTGAGCACGGGGGGGGTGTGTGTACCTGTTGGGAACACACGCTCAGCCTTGCTGACGTCTAGACATGGGAACACAGAACCAGCAACTTCCATTAGGCTGGGAAAGGAGGAGCCCCCTGTACCTTAGTGTCTGCCAAAGTCAGCTCTAGCAGATCGTACATGAGAAATCTCCCCCTTCTGTGCTGGAGTCCATTGAGACTCACAGCTTCAAGAAGGATTTTTTAGGGATTCAAAAATAACATAACTTATAAAATGATTAAAAATAGAAATACGGAAAATCATGTTTCACTTAAAATTTGTCACAGAAATCAGCTTTACAGAAATAATCAACTAAACAGAAAGGATTCACTGCAGTTGAAATATGATATCAAACATGACAATGTCTGGATACATGGATATCATTTGGAACATCCTATCCATCCCAACAGAAAGGTGACTTAAAGTGGGCTCCTTTGTGAAAGGTAGTGCCCAGTCTGAAGTATGACATTTAGCAGAATATTAATGGCTTCATATTAGTTTATGAATCTGAAATTGGTCCTCAGACATCTTGAAAGTATTAAGAAACACAGAACAATTTTTTCCATGGATATTTGCACAGGAAATGAATATTGCTCTTTTTATTTCTATCTGCCAGTCTCTCATTTCCAATTTTAGAGAGTCCAGGATCACAAAATATTTATTTGCATCATATAAATTCTTTAATAATCAACATCTATGTTTTGTCACTTTCTTTTCCATATTTCTTCTCCTTTTTGTGTGGGTAACCCGGGCAATAATGCTTTCATGTATTCTAAACCCCTTCCCTTTGGGACACAGACAAAATCTATTAAAAAATGAACATCTAGGTTTTGCTCCTGTCTCACTCCCTATTTATTTCTTGAAAACAAAATAGTTAAATCTTCAGTTTTATGTATTTATTCTTTCACCTCCATCTCTCATTACCTTATTAAGCAGAAATTAAATACTTACTTGGAGACACTTAATTTAAAATGTTATCCTTTTATTTGCTCTAATTGAGTTCCCAGATGCCAAATCAAATTTGTATTCAAATTTTGGCAGAATGCTACACAATAAGCTCCTTTTTCTTTTCATATCAAAATTATATGCTATTTTAATGTTACTCTCATCATTCAGTAAATGCATTTTCATGACAAGAAACAGAAATTTCATTTTTTTCACTTTTCTACTTGGAAAGACCTAATGGGAGAGAGCAAAAAGACCCAGAGGAGTTGGTCGATCTTCAAGGAAATGCTTCTCAAAGTTAAAAATAAAAGAAGTTTTACTCTATTGAGGGGGAAGTCAAGAGAACACCTCACTGCGACACCATTGTGAGGTGTGCAGGGAATTCACAGGGATGCTCAGCATGTCTGAGCTCTGTGGCAGACAAAATTTGTTCAGTTCACAGGAGAGAGGTGGTTTATAGATTTATTAGCAATCCTAGTTCAGAACCAATACAGCAGACACCTTGTGTAGCTGATCCCAATAAATTCTATCCCACATCCACATGCATACCTTTGCACAGTTGCATACATATATACACCCACCCCTTGCAAACAGCTAGGTAACCAGTAACAGACTGCACCTTCTCAGGAGTGCAAGTTCCCCTGGGAGCACATCCTTCCTGTTGTAGTTGTGGGTGCATCAGCTCTGTGTGTAACTCTGACATTCCCTACAATCTTAGATCTGTCTGCACAACAGTGAGTTGTACCCCATGAAGTCCCCTCTGAATCCCAAGGTGAAGTCCCTGTGTGCAGCTCCAGCACTGCCAGCCCACTGCTGGGTGCAGGCTGCTCCTGGTGCGTCACAGGAGACTGCACTACCCAGACTGGGCAGGGGTCATGGTGTCCCAGGGACACTGCCAAGAGGGTCTGACCTCCTGTAACCGTTGCTGCCTCCCCTCCACCATATCTCCTTGCTGTCACAAATATTCATACTTCTTTTATTTTTTCTTTCACAGTTACTGTTTGTTTGTTTTTCCCAACATTCTCTTGGTCGTTCCCTAGTGAGTCCCTGCTTAATCCAACTGATTAACAGTATCAATTTTTGCTGGCAACAATCCTTTCAGACATTTCATTCATACACAGTGAACGTTTCTGTTTCTACCTTACATTTCTACTTTAATAGGTGCTGTTTGCTGTGCCTCTTTGTGTGTGTGCATGTGTGATAAGTCCCCTAAAAGCTCAAAGAGGTACAAAGAAGGTGGAAACAGAGATACTACAGAGCAGGAATATGGAAACACTGGCTATATGTTCAGGGGTGGATTTGGGAAAGCCACAGCTGAAACTCAGAAGCAATGTGAAGGGCAAAAGGAAAGGCTGTTATATCAGTAGAATAAAAAAACTGTCGACGATAATTTGGTCTGACATGTACACAGAAGAAGCTCAATTTTTATTTGCATCCATTTTTCATAATAGGGTTCACCCTCAGGTTTCCCAGAAGACAAAGTATATTTGTAGAGCTGGTGGGAGTAAAGCGGTACCCACAGTAGAGGAAGAAAAAACATTTAAGCTAAGAAGATGTACATACTTCTATAAGAATAGATGGGACACATCCCTGGGTCCTGAGGGATCTATAGGTTGTCATTGATTCTTTGTCATCTTCATAAAATCATAGAATCATAAAATTGTTTGGGTTGTAAGGGACCTGAAAGATCATCTAGTTCCAAACCCCCTGCCATGGGCAGGGACACCTTCCACTAGATCAGGTTGCTCAAAGCCTCATCCAGCTTGGCCTTGAAGATGGCCAGGGGTGGATCTGGTCTCCCCAGAGCCTTCTCTTCTCCAGACTGAACAAGCCCAATTCTCTCAGCCTGTCCCCATAGGAGAGGTGCTCCAGCCTCATCTTTGTGGACCTTCTTTGGACTCTCTCCAACCAGTCAATATCCTTCTTATGCTGAGGGCTGCAGAGCTGGATGCAGCACTCCAGGTGGGGTCTCATGAGAACAGAGTAGAGGGGGAGAAACACCTCCCTCAACCTTCTGGTCATGCTTCTCCAGATACAGCCCAGGATACAGGTGGCTTTCTGGGCTGCCAGCGCACACTACCATCTCATGTCCAGTTTTTATCCACCAGTACCCCCAAATCTTTCTTCTGAGGGCTGTTTTCAATCCATCTAGCCTGTACTTGTGTTTGGGATTGCCCTGAACCATGTGCAGGACCTTGCACTTGGCCTTGTTGAACTTCATAAGGTTTGCAGAGGCTAACCTGTCTAGCCTGTCCAGATTCCTCTGGATGGCATCCCTTCCCTTCAGTGTGTTGACTGCACCACAGACCTTGGTGTTGTCAGCAAACTTGCTGAGGGTTCACTCAGTCCCACCGTCCATGTCACTAGCAAAGATATTGAACAGCATCTGTCCCAATACCAACCCCTGAGGAACACCACTTGTCACTAGTCTCCACTCAGAAATTGAGCTGTTGACCACAACCCTCTGAGTGCAACCATCAAGACAGTTTCTTATCCACTGAGTGCTCCATCTATCAAATCCATTCCTCTCCAATTTGGAGATAAGGGTGTTGTGCGGGACAGTGTCCAACTCTTTGCCTAAGTCCAGACAGATGACACTGACTGCCCTTCCTTTATCTACTAATACCATGACCCCATCGTAGAAAGCCACCATATTCATCAAGCACAATCTGCCCCTGGTGAAGCCATGCTGGCTGTCACAAGTCACTTCCTCATTTTCCACGTGCCTTTGCATGGTTTCCAGGAGTATCTGCTCCATGATCTTGCCAGACAGAGGTGAGACTGACTGCCCTTGTCATTGAGGACTGAGGGAAAAAAATCATCGAGCACTGCAGCCTTCTCCATATCCTGGGAAACCAGCTCTCCTGTTTCCTTCTGCAGAGGGCCCGCATTTTCCCTGATCTTCCTTTTATCACCTATGCACCTATAGAAGTCCTTCTTGTTGGACTTGATGACCCTGGTCAGGTTTAATTCTCTCAGGGCTTTGGCTTTCCTAACATGATCCCTGACTTCTCGGACAACTTAGTTGTAATCTTCAAAAGGTCATGATGATTGGGTAAGGTTTCAAATGACTGGAAGAAGGTAAACCTCAAACCCATCTTTGAGAACAGCAAACTGGAGGATTTAAGAAACTACAGGATGGAGAGCTACATCTCAGGCCCAGGAAGATCATGGAGTAAATTCTCCTGAAAGCCACTTCCACACACAGGAAGGACAAGAAGATGATTATGAACATCTAGCATGGATTTTTCTTCTTTTTTTTTTTTTTTTAATACCAAAATTAACTAAATAGAGAAAAGAGGAATATCAAATAAAATTCTGTGTTGTACTACACTTTTTTTTTTTAATCTCAACAAGCATATAACCATAATGATAACAATAACAAATAACAACAGTGTTTCATGCTGAAGAATGGATTTGTCAAAGACAACTTTCAGACTACATCTTGTTTGTCTAGCCCTAAAGAGAAATGAGATTTCTTGAAAGAAATAGGAAACGTTTTAATAAAGTAAAGGCTGAATAAAAGCCACTGATGTGATTTTTCCATTTTTAACAGACCAATAGAAAAGAATGCTTTTCAGGACAAGTTGATCATATATCCCTTTGAAATTTGGGATCTTCAACATATCTAGTAGTTTCATATTTAGTAAGAAGGAATTAATCTAACAAGCAATATATGAAGTAAATTATGATACAGTTATTGAAAGGGGAAGCAATTTTGCCTTTCTTTCAGATAGCTGATAGACTGCTCGACTGAAGTCACATAAGCTACATTGTGTTTATTTGTTAGTTTCTGATTTGTATAAGAAGTGAAGTTTCTCTACTGAATCATCTGCATAATTGAAGTATCTGCCATGAGATAAACTTTTGGGTATCACTATTTCTTTTCTCCATGCACTATACTTTCCATGTAAGGCAGGTTGATGATTCAGATCTTCAATGTGACATTTTATTAACTAGAACAAGACAATTTGAACTACAGAGTAAATGAATAAGTCAAATGACAAGACTAAATCCCTGGTTGAGTGTCACTTAATTCAGAAATACTTTTTCCTTTTCATGAAAATTATAAGAAAAACTAATTCATGGCATGTTTTTATTGACATCAGCCAGAACCTAGCCTTGGAAACCAGTGTATAACACATTTTTTTTTCTTTTTTTCCCTAATATGTATTTCATTATGTGTATCCACCTCCTATAGGATTCTTTTTTTCACTCTAAACCTTTTGCTGAAAAATGCAGATTTAGGTGAACTTGCCAGATTTATTTTTTTAATTGAAGATACAATTTTTTTTCTTCATTGAATGTCTATTGAATATATGAAAAGCAGTTCAGTTGTTCTCTGAATTTAGAACAGTCACTTCTAAGAGCATCAATTTTCATATTCCTTGATAATTATATATTCCTCATATTCTCTTCAAGATATTTTAGCCTGTAATTTCTATTCTAATATAATTTTAGTTATTACCAATGCTAATTGTTTTTTCTCTTGTTGTTATTGAGTTGTCACACCCATGATTCTTTCCAACTCCACATCCTTTTCAAATATCACTAATGTGTTTTTTCTGTTTTGTTGGGATTTTTGGTTGGTTGCTTGCTTGCTTTGTCTCTGTAGATTTCTATTTTTCATTTGAAGTACATTTTGACCAGAAAACTTCAAGTCCTCTCATCCACAACATAAGGAGACCAATTATTCATAGGGAAAAAAAAAAAAATCGCTAAAGGAATTGGTGGAATTTTGTATTTCCTGCATTTCAGTACTCCTTTTCCTATTAAAGGATCAGAAAAAGTGGTTAAATTAATATAGAAAAAAATTCCTGAAACTGAATGGGCCAAGAGACCACTGCATTCAAAACAGAACACCAGCTTTTTCATTCATTCCACAGACTTAAGGTATTGTAAAGAACTTCTGGCTTCAGTGTAGTATTAGGTGGATGTAACAAAACTTGAACAGTCAGAAAGCTGTTGAATTAAGGATGAAATATTCAGCCTACTGTATCTACCAAAGAATTCCACAATGCAATTGGGACAATTGGATTACAGAGCATTTATCACATGCAACATTGCACATCTGGAGCTGAACACTAACTCTCCTGTGCAAAATGTTTAATCCTCTCTTACAAAGTGGAACGATCGATAATAGAGTGAAAAATTGTCTGTGATACCATCTGTGTAACAGTTCATCATATTTATGTATGGCTACTCATGTGGAATAATCTTGACTACTAGGAGATCAAGTGTATGCATAAATGAACACCTATATAGATAGCAGGTGTACAAAGTAAAAATATTACGAATTTTTTAAAAAAGAGTTATATTTGGATTTTTTTTAACTGAACAGTAGATATATTTTCTTTTTATGAAGATGAACGACTGCCTTTATGTTGTTATTTTATAAATAAAGATAAGCATCAAAGTATCAAGAACTGTATGTTATAATCTGATATATTTTGAAATTAAAAATTATATGCAATTGTGTAACAATAAATTGATGCGTTGGTTCCTCTTTTGCAACTTTGGTTCCGACAATAGAATTAAAAGTATGTGTTATGTTTAACTTCCAAAACATGTGAAGATCAAGAAAAAAAAAAAAAAGAATATTATTTAAGTTGTCAGTGTGGTTTGCTATTAAAATAGTGAGCTTATACAGTTCATTAGTTGTCAAGTGCACTGCACAGTATTTGTCTAAGACTGTATTTGCCAGCTTGCTGAATGATCGGCTGAGAACCAGGTATACCTCTTTCCATACCACATGCTCTTGTGCCCACAAACTCTAAACTGGGTGATAAAACACCAAAACTGCAGGGTAGCACTGGAGAGCACATGGGCATTACAGTTCTGTTGCTCCTTCTAATGTCCACCATCCATAACACATCAGAAGTGAGAATCAGATGGAAGAAGGTTCTGCACTTTAAGAAAGACATAAGAAGGTGCTCTGAAATTCCTGAGAGACGCTTGAAATAAATAATTTTGAGAAATCATTATAATTTAGGACTTTGTTAGGGTAATATACATTTTCATTGTAAACTTAGATCCCAAACACTTATTATTCATGGTTCCATTGACTGTTACGTTTTTAAAGGGATGCAGCAAATACTTAAAAGTGGAAGTTAATTTAGAATAAAAAAAAGTTTCTCTGTACCTTAAATGTCTCTAGAATTTTATGAAATGTTACAACCTATTCAATTCTTATCAGATAAAGGCATTATTCTTTAACTGATCGTTTTACCTAGTATTGATTTATATGCATAGAAGAAGTCTAGCTCCAACCTATTTGTATTCCAGAAACCAATTCAATATTCTTTGAATAATTGCATTGGCATTACCATAAATTTTTAAACTTTTAAAATAAAAAAAATTTTAAAATATTAAAAATTGAAGTAACTTTTATTACTCTATGAATTTAAAAATTTTTAAAATTTATTTTGGTACAAAGTTATCTTTCATTTCTTCCTGTGCTTTTTGTGGTAATGAGGAAAATGGGAAAGGCAATAAAGTTGGAAAATTCAAAACTTTTTTTTCCCTCATTGAAATAGAATTTCAATTAATCACCTTAAACAATGGAGAAGTATAAGGTAATTGTTAGAGTATATTGATTGGTAATTGTTAGGGTATATATACACTACAGGATAGGGTATATATCATGTCAGTTATAATGATCCATTTGTTAGTTATACCTGAGTTTAGAGATACAACTTATCACCTTAAAATCACCTTAAATTTACTTTCTTAGGAAACTCCGAAAGTCCAGAAGCCAGCAGCCTGAAAGCAGGGAAGAGGAGGCATTTTTCAGAATGGATATTGTAGTGTTGGTCTTGATCATAGTCAGGTAATAAAAAGGTGATATATGGCTGTAGGTGATCTTTGAGCTTCAAGAGAAGAGATGTCCCAGTATTTTACTGACCATAACTTGCTAAGCACAAGCTAAAAGTGAGATACAAAGTTGTTCACCTGTATGATATAGTGTTAAGCTTCACTTTCTAAATGCAAAAATTTAGAAGTCTGAATTAAAATTGCATTAAAAACATAAATTACATTGAAAATAGGATAATAGGTTACCAGGAACAGCTCAAAAGTTGAAATGTGTTTCCAATTCTTATTCTTTGTTAATGTAGCTGACTTTCTGAGCAAAAGAAATTATATCTACCTGGTCTTCAGCAAAACATTTCAGCCAGTGGCAAATTGGAAACCATTAACTAAATTGACAAATGCAGCCCAAGTTAGAAGAACTTGTCTGCTGTAGAAATAGCATTGTTGGTCAGGTAAGGATTCAAATACAAAAAATATTTTAAGTTCAGTTAATATATTTTATTTTTTACATTATATTACAACTGCATTTAGGGAATTACCTACAATTATTTTTGTACTTACAAGAACTGCATAGCATAGAATGCTGTTTCTTCTATCCATGGAGCAACCTTCAGTAGCTGGAGCATTGTTCCAAAGTGAAAGAGACAGCTATATGCTTGCGTCAACAGAGACAAAGTTCTTGCATTGGAAAAGTGCTCTATGAAGGTTAATTAATCCTGTTTCTATAGAATTTGCTGTACAGGATAATTACCAATTCCGATTCCAGAGTTAGCTTATTTGTTGCTAGCCTAGAAACCTGTGCACCTCATGATTCACAGTTCAGAGAAGAAATGTACATAAGCTTGTTTTAAAATGTGAGGTGACTAAGATAATTAAAGAAATTCCAGTATCTGCATGTTTGAAAAGTCTGCTCTTGATTCTAAAATATATCACCATTTCCCAGAAAACATTTTAATGAGTTTTTAAAAACCTCACAATATATTTTTTTTCATATAACTTGCTTCATTTACGGACATTGTATTTTTAACTCATTAAAAAATGTCTGTGACTTCTAGGTTTCTATAAAGCACTTAATGCCTTTAATTTGAAAGTATAAATGTAATTGGTGGACTTAAGCCTAAGAGTAATTCTGAACACAGTGATCAAAGAAACACAGTTGTAGACTGGGTGAGTGTTCAAGACTAAAAAAAATTTCAGAGTTAAAGCCACAATCAGCCTATGTATTTTTGTTCTCTACTTCAGCTTTGTGAAAAAGCTATAAAGAAGATTCCTTATACTACTCAGGAAATAGAAAAGTCTGCCTTGTTAACCAGTGAAAGAATGACAACAGGGTTTTTTTAATCTGTGTGTAGGCATGAAATGAATATGTTTTTCTCTTCCAAATTATTATGCCAAAAAAGGATTTATTAAATAACTCACTGAATTGAGCAAGAAGTATTCTCTCCTCTTCTTTTCTCTCATTCTTTACCACAGTGATTTCATCACAGCATCTCTTTTCATCTTCTATAAGCAGCTGTGATGTGACAGGAAAACAGAACAAAGTACAAAGGAAATGATAATGAATATAAAGAAAAACAACCTTCTAGACCTGACAACTAGAAATTCAGCACTTAATGAAAGTTAAAATACTGTTGAAAAAAGCCTGTACTATAAAAGCAGACAACCTTGAGGACTCTGTTTGGGGTAAAATGTCATAGGACAGAGCAAGGAGTCATACACTTTGGGATATTATCTTTCATGTCTGCTGTAAAATGGAATTAACTGGCTAAAATGCATAAGCACTTTTTGAGCCAAGACTTGCTCTCAGAGGTATTCTAATTCTAATTCTACTCTAGAGGATGTTGCCTATCCTCTGCAAAGAAATTTAGGCAAGGTAAAGCCTTCCAATGTTTCGAAATTTCTATCTATATCTTTATAATGGAAGAAAGAAAAATTAACATTTTCTTTTCTAAACTATGTAGTTAGGATGTATTCCCAGAGTTATTCTGCTAACCTTGTCCACAGATGTGAAAAGTATGGGTCAAGGATGCAGCCGTAGGATCTCCTAGTGAGCCACCATCCAAGAGCTCACTGTAAACAGACTGATATCTTAGACAGAATTGAATGTCTCCTGGTCTTTCTCTGAAGGTTCATATACTTGGCAAAGTACCATTCTATACTCTTTCTTACACCTCTTGGTCATCTTACCTCTCTTGGACTGCATCCAAAAATACATATAAAATGTCAACAGTTAAGGTCACAGAGGGAGATGTTCTTCTTAATGTTCATGCAGTTATTTCCACACTTTGAATGGAAGAATATTGCTTCCAGGCTTGGTTTAAAAGATTACAGAGAGTAAGAATTAGCATCAACAGTAATTTTTATCATTCACCTTCCTTATTTGGATCCCCAAAGAAAAAGGCTGGGTTTTTTTGTTTTGTTTTGTTTGGGGGGAAGGAGTGTTGTGGTTTGTGTGTGTGTGTGTGTGTGTGTTTGTTTGTTTTTTAGAAAAAGGAGTGAATGGTAGAAGTAGAAAGAAATGGATATAGCTGGATCTAGGAGAAAAGAGATGTAAAGAAGGGATGTAATTTTCAATATCATAGGCTAAGAAGTGTCCTGGAGCAAAGTGAGAAATAAAGACCACATTAAGATAAGCACATTTTTCTACTTCCGAACACTGGAAACATTTGCATCAAAGTGATAACTGTTCCGTTCACATATTCTTAAAATTCCTTTACCAAAACTGGGTGTCAACATGCAGTTTTAAGTTTTAGTTCTAATAAATGTTCATGCATCTTTTTAAGATACATTCCACAATTTATGTATACAGAAATACAATACTCAAATATGTAATTAATTCTAAAAGGATTTTATCTTCCTGCATAAATCCAGATTAAATTATCTGTTGGCTAAATCCTCTCAGCAAGCATATTTTTCTCTTTAACCTGCATGAGAAAACCCACAGTTTCTCAATCTTCAACAAATCCCATAATTTTCTTTTTTCTTTTCTTTCTTTCTTTTTTTTTTTTTTTTTTGAGACTTACCAACTAACTTATTCTGAACGCAGCTGTGATGATTATGCGTAAACACAAAAAATTTGTGCATCTGGAAAACTTTTGGGCCAAATGAAGAGACTATATTGTTATACAAGATTTAGGATAGCAAGTGTCTAAATTCCGGTGTAGGTAGACCAGTTTCTATCCTGTGACACTTCAAGAAACAACAGGAAAGCCACAAGCTAAAAGGTGACTCGCAATACTGTGAACTTCAGACACTTCACCTTTAGTTCTGAACTGACTCTTATGGTGCAACCCAGAATGAATGGCCATGTCATCTAGGGCCCACTTATAGAGGAATTAAGTAATTTACACCATGGGGTGTGATGTACCTCAGCTTTGTTCCTCTTTCTCACTTCAAATTCCCTCCTTCTTTTAAGAAAATAACTACTTTTATAATCTCTCTCTGTCTTCTTTTCCCTGTAACATCCCCTATATGACACTGGTACTAATGAACTTTTACATCACAGACAGTCATACATAAAACAACCTGGAGGGATTGTTCAGAATTTATGTTGAGCTTTCCTATTTTTTCTAAGTGTACCACTTTGCCCAACACATAAATATCACCTCTAGCCTACAAACAATGCATTACCTTCCTTACAACATTGTGCTGGGGGCTGAGTCACATTTTGAGATGTCTAACTTCACACTTACAGTATAAAGGTTCTAAATTCTCCATGCAGGTCTCAGACCCCTACGTACTGAGATTAGAAAAAGGCTGATACAATGCTCAGCAACACTTTCAAACCTCAAACGGTTTCAGAATCTCATTCTAACTTTATGGGATTAAAGTAAAGAGGTAGAATCATATATAAAATAAAATCCCTATATTGTTGTTGTGGTTTAGCCTCGGTCAACAACCAAGCACCACATGGGATGGGGGAAAGTATTAGAGGAAAAGGTAAGAAAACTCAGTGTTGAGATAAGAATAATTTAATAATTGAAAATAAATAATTATAATACTAGCAGGTAATGAAAATACTACTAGTGATAATAATATGTAATCAGAAGCAAGACAGCAAGTGGAAAAAAATAGGAGATACAAACACTGACCACCTACTGACCAACACCCAGCCCATTCCTGAGCAGCCAGAGAGAAAGAGCACTCCCTAGTCAACTGCCTCCAACTCATATACTGAGCATGATGTCTTATGGCATGGAATATACCTTTTGTCGGGTGTCCTGGCTGTCTCCTCCCAGCCTCTTGTAGAGAAGAAGCTGGAAACACAGGTGCAGTATGAAAAACTGACAAAGTCCTTGGCTTAATATAAACGTTGCTTGGCAAAAACTAAAACTGTTAGCATGTTGCCAATATTATTCTCAGCACAAATCCAAAACACAGCTTCATATTAAAAACATCAATGTGATATCAATGTTCTTCTAGCAAAAATTCAAAACATAGCCTTATATTGGCTACTGTGAAGATAATTAACTTTATCCCAATCAAACCTAACGCAACTGTTAACTCTGCATATATAATGCATATATTCTTGAGCTTTTCCAGACCAAAAATAAGAATGACTGGATTTTCATATATGCAAAAATAAGGAAAATAATTGTTGCTGGGATTAATTTGAAACTGACAATGAGAGTCTGAGAAAGCTGACAAAATATTATGCAAACTTTAGTGACTGAGTACTAAAAGATTATCTATTAAATTCTGTATTTCAAAATGTATATACGTTCCATGAATGTCAATGAATTAAAAATGACTGGTAAATTTTGCTTATGAAAATAGAAACGAGAATGTCAGGACAGAATATTAAAAAACCCCAAAATCTCACCGCATCCTTATTGAAAATGTTTGCATGTTTACATAACATTTGGTTCCCAGTACTATACTTTTATCATCTCTATTATGAAGAGTTACTTCCAGTTTTGTATCAGAAGGGGAAAACAGATATTATAAATACTGAAGATCAAAGTACAGCATCAGAAAAACATGCCAAAATCAAATCAACAGAAATGCAGTTAAATACTTGAAGGCAGAATATTTCTCTGATGAATTACATCTTACAGACAAAAAACCAAACTTACGAGATAATTAAACATCAACTAAAAACTCTACTTTTCTCAAGACTGATGTCAAAGGATGCTTGTGAATCATCTGCTAAACGCCGCACTGCTCATCATGTGAAAAGTACTGCTGTCTCCTTCTGCAGGCCCCATACCCCAAATGGCTGTTCTTTCTCCCACCTTGCATCTGTGAGGCGGATGCCCCTGGCTGATCAGTGATGCTTCCTGTGTTGATTTTAGTCAGGAAAGCGGTAACTCTCTTTGCCGTGGCTGCTAGGAAGCTGTGTTCCTGGATGCAGGGAGCAGCACTGATAAGTTCTCAGCTGGCGCTGGGGAATGCCTGCACCAGATTCAAGGTCTTTCTCTGCTCCTGATCCTGCAGCTGTGTTCCCAGCTCTCGCTGTCTCACTACAGGTGGTGTAGGGGACACACCGTTCAGACCTGACCCAAACTGACCAAGGGAGTATTTCATCCCATAGTACGTCACGGTCGGGGCAGAGGTGAGGAGGGCGTCCGTGAGCTACTACTCTCTCCCTTACTCTCTTGTTTATTTGCTTCCTGGCACTTGCTAACACTCTCCCTGACTTCTGTGTTAGCTGCTTTGCTAACTCCCATGCTGGCTCATTTGGGAGGGAGCTGGTGGGTTTGT
>NW_010237694.1:0-10792 GCF_000690775.1 Eurypyga helias
GCAGCCGTGGCTGGGGGCGGTGTGTGGTGCCGCTTCCCTTGACGCGGGGCGGCCGCGGTCTCGCCTCGGTGGCGGCCGAAATAACGGTCCGGTCCCTTGTCGCCCCCTGCCCGTTCCCCCAGGGCACTATGAACGAAGAGCAGTTTGTGAGCATCGACCTGGACGATGACAACGTCTGCAGCGTCTGCAAGCTGGGGACCGAGAAGGAGACCCTCTCCTTCTGCCACGTTTGTTTCGAGCTGAACATCGAAGGTAACGCGTCATGCGAGTCGTTTTGTGCCAACTCCCCTCGTAGGCTGCTTAGCTTGGGGGTGAACGCTGTTGAGCTTCTCGGAAAGCCTTCATAAACGCCTAGGTTTGGAAACATCCGTGTTTCAAAGTTTTCTTGCCTGCCAGGCTGGTTGGTTAAGTTCCTAAATAGCTCGTTTCCAGTAAAGGGGGGCGCCCTAGCTGTTCCAGCGCCTGCTGCTCTAGTTATAAAGATGTAAACCACCTTTTGAAAGCTTCTGAAGTGCCTCACTGTTAATTTCACCTTCAGACTTCCGGCCTTAATTTGGAAGGAGTTTATGTTCTGCCTGTATTCAGGGTTTTTGTTAGAGGGGTTTATGTGTAAAACTTAACTTAAAAATTTTAAAGTCAAATAACTTTTTTTGAAAGCAGATCAGTGTATCACTGTAAATAGTCAGAAGGTTGGTTGGTTTTGCTTTCATAAGGTGATATAATACATGTAATAAGATAAAACTGGGTTCATTGTCAGAACTTCTTAGAGTCTGCAAACTATAAAGTGGGAATTTTACCCATCTTGGAAAAGTTTAATCTTGTAAGCATTGTTTCTGGCCTCTGAAATGATATTTTTAGGATTTCAGACCTTATTTTGCTATTGAATTTACCTATCTTGTTGCTTTTTTGGGTGCATGAATGAGCAGTAGATTATTTTTCTAAGTCAAATAAGGATTTTTTTGAGAGTATATTGTTGCTTGATTTTTTGGGGGAAACAAAGTAGTTTGTTCCAGTTATATAAAGTGGTATTTGCCAATTTTACATGCACGTAACTACCTAAGTAATCTATATTGGTATGGGGCGATTGAATATGAAGAACTTAATGCTGCTATGTGAATAGTCCCGTTTCTTGATGACAGATAGTAAGAATTGCTGCATCTCTGATACACATTGAGAGCACACTAAAGCTCTTAAGGTCAAGTCTTTCTGAGACAAAAGTGGTACAAGGTAGGAGCGCTGTACCCAGTGATCTGTTGCTCATTCTGAACCCTAGTAGCATAAAACTGACTGGATATAGGGGGCTATAAGGATGTGTATTCCATACACATCTGGTTTATATGTACACATAAAACAATTTGGTTCTTACCTTTCAGAAATCTGAAAAATGCATTGGCAAATTGGAGTAACTTTTAAATACTGATTCAGTAATGTGTTTTGATTTAAAAGAAAAAAATAGTGATGCCTCTAAGGTCTGTGTTGCTACTAGAGGCAATATATTTTAATCTGAGCAGTACTTGCATACTTCAGTAGTAATTTTCATGCTTTATGCTTTTGGTTAGAAGAGACATGCTTGTGTATTTGCACGTTTTGATAAAACTCTGAGCAGCTATCTAACCTAAGACAACCTGTCAGCCTGCTTGAGTTTTCGTACTGCTTTAAAATGATAGACTTATGGTTCACGATACAGAGTTAAGATGTTTCTCTCTAGGCTTCTAAATAAGTAAAAAATCATATTGCCGTAATGAGGATTAAGTACTTTGCATTCAGAATCTAGTTTTGGTTTAGAGGTATTCAACCAAGAGAGGATGCATTAAAAAAATTGCTGGTGGTTTCTATGCTCTGTTGTTTGAGATGAGCTGTGGATTTGTCAAAGTTCCTTGTTATGGATAGTACTTTAGAAAATGATCATGTGTTTTAGCTAGAACAGCTTTTTTTTTTTTGAACTCTTTTAAGTAGACTTGATAATAGTAAAGAATTAATCTGTGCAGCAGACTACTTTGCATAATCTTCAAAATTTTGGTTACTTCTGAAAGAAGACTATGTGAACAGAATAGTGGTGAAAGCTCACCTGAAATTACACTAACCACTATATTCCTGATTTTTCATATTGCATAGTAAAAGTATTAATACTTTTGATCATTATAGCATCAAAACATCTCAATTTCTGATACTGTCTTCTGTGTACCACTTCGAAAAGATGTACTGTTACTGCTATTGCAAGGACAGGAGGCTTCAGGGTGGCAGAGTCTGTGTAAGTGATCTGAAGAATCTTTATAAGACTTCAGCTGAACCACTCCATGAGCCAGCACACTACCATATCCCATGGTCACACTCTTCCTACTTCTGACATATCTATTACATTCCTGTATTTTTTTGTGTTAAGGACTATCATTTTCTATACATCTAAAATAACAATCTTTTGGCAGCCCTGGGTTGGGAATGAAATGGATAATCCACTAACTCAGAATGTTATACTGCATGTTTTTATACTAACCTCCTGCCTCTATTTTAATGAAGTTCAGGTAACATAGCTTCGTGTTGAACAGAGTCAACTGTAAGCTGTAACAACTCTATAGAAGTACTATCCCACGCTTATCTGTAAGTGTCATTCTTACTCATAGTTTGCCTTTTTATTTAACATCATATTTAAAAATCCAAGCAAGTAAAACACATACATATTTTTAAGTAATTCAGGAAGTGAAATAGGCTGTTATATAAAGATGCAAAAGTTAGGACAGTGCTTCAGGCTTGCTTGTTTTTTAGTGTTGATGTGCATGCATAACTTCTGCCCAAGTGAAGTAAGAAATTGCTGTTCATGAACACGCAGGCTACTAGTCACAGCTCATCATCTTCCAGTGTGCCTAAGTACTGTGTAAGCTGACACACGCAGGGTGCAGGACCAACCACAAAACCACGGATAAAATGCAAAGACTAAATTTATTTTTATTACCTCGCAAACCAGGGGATCCCCCAAGTGGCACCCAGGCGGAGGCACGCAAGTGGGAACACAGGCACCACAGAGCTTGGTCCTTGGTAGAGGATCTCCAAATCTGCTGCTTTTGCCTGTGCATTAGGGATTCACGCAGCCATAGTTCACCGCTGTGCTTTGAATTTTCCCATGGCAGGGCAGGAATCTCAAGTATGTTTGATGGGGTGCCTCGCAGTCTGTCACAGGCCTGTGTTATCTAAACAGAGATGTTCTACTTGTCAAGCACACAAGACTAAATGAGGATTAGTATGACATGTTTTTCTAGGCCCCAGCTGCAAGTCACTTTACAAACCCCCTCTCCAATCTTCCCTATTTTCCATAAGTGCTCCCACAGTTTGCAGCACCCTGTTAGCTTACATGTATGAAATCCTGAATGGGGGTTTCCCAATTTCCTTTTTTAAAAAGGGCATCATAATCTAGTGTTTTACTCTTGAAAGCAGTTCTGTCCCCCTTCATGACAGCATCTGATTGCTTAAAGCTGGCTATGGTAAATCCAGGCACTTGAAACTGATATAGCCCATGGCTTAACCACCTGAACCCCCTCTGAAAAAGGCTTTCTCAAAGGTATATAAACAAAACACTACAGAAGGATCATTTACCCAACTCCACTTAGTTGCATTGCAATTTAGTATTGGTGAATCTTTGTGTATTCTAACATCTCTGAGTTCATCAGACCTAAAAGTTTGCCTGCTTGTAGGTGGTAACATTGTTGATTGTCTTGGTTAAGTAACTATAAATGAGCAAATGGAGACCATCCCCATCCGCAGTGACTCAACAGACTTCTTTTCCCTGCCTGTAGGTGGTAACGTTGTTGATTGTCTTGGTTAAGTAAGTAACTATAAATGAGCAAATGGAGACCATCCCCATCCGCAGTGACTCAACAGACTTCTTCCTGAGTCAGTGTTGTGATGTGCCTTGGCCTTTACCTTCCTGACATTGGGGTGGTTTTTTGTAACCTTTAATGAGTTGGAACAGTTACACATAATTGAAAAAGAAAAACCAAACAAAATTATAATTACTCTTATAGTCCATCATAGAGAAGACCACTATACAGAAAGCTTAATCTGTGGTCTGCCTTAATTAAGTAACTGCTGAGTTTCTGAATGAGGAAGTTAGTTACTGTGTCATAAAACCTTTATTTTTTTAATCAGAAATCATGTCTCCATATTTTTTTTTAATACTAGATTTTAATCTTTTAATGAAATAAAATGATAGCTTAGCTTAAAATGTGATTGTACTTCTTACTAAGTTTAGTTGATTCCCAGAAATCACTGGTTTGAGTGCAGTGTGGAGGTCAGCTGTGGTGTCTGGCAGAGTTTATTCCGGAGTGATGTATATGGATTATAAGTTGACTGTAGGAGTATTGGCAAAATAAGAAGAAAAGGGAAAATAGACACACAGAAATAGAATGTCAGGATGCAGGTTTAAACTTCCTCCTGTTACGTTTCATAGACTTTTCTTGAGGAACAGGGAAAGAAAAAAGTTTAGTGGTGCTAATCTTCAGTCTAAACTGGGGGAGGGGGGAGGGTGTCTTGAAAGGACAGTGTTTCTGTCCCTGTTGCACTTGCTCTTTCAGCTCACTTAGTTTGAGGATTCATGTTCAGGGAAGTAGTTCGTATCATATATAGTTTAGTATCTCATATGTAGAATGTATGAATGCTGAGTCTGTGCAGTGGTTTTAAAGTTGGTGCTGGCGTTTAGAATATGCTGGTGGTGTGGGTCTGCTGGAGTTTGCTGTTGACTTTTGTTTGCCTTGTGCAGACAAAGGGAACACCAGAGATTGTTGTGTACTGTTTGGGTTTTCTGAGTAGGCGTCACAGTAATCTATGGATTGAAACAGGAAACGTTTTAAATGCATATGTAGCTGGATTGCATAAGCCAGGAAGTCATGAGGTGTGTGTTAGAGACAAATTTCTTCTCCCTGATTTCATTATAATATGGGAAAATTATTAACTGAACTCCAGTAGCAAATATATAGTGCTAACAACGGTTCTGCAGTTATAATTGGGGGGGGTGTATACGAACACGCAAAAATGTAAGTGTGTATATATAAAGCTGTTTGTATGTGTATATATCAACAAATCAAAACCCTCTGCCTGAATATGGTGTCCCAACAAGCTGCTTTGGAACTCCAGTTGTACAGTTTCCCTGTAAGAATGAGGTGCTGTGCGGACACCCAGCTGTGCTCTCATTCTCCTATTAGGATGTAACTGCCTAGCCCCTGTTCCACAGAGTAGCTTGTTTAGGTGTCTTTACACAGCAGTGCATCGTGCAGTGCAGATGTGGTGTTAATGCAGACGTTGTGATCCTCTGGCCTGTAGAAATCTCAGCGTCAGGAGCTTAATACCTGAATGTATTTATGCAAACATTGGACTTGTCTCTGAGTTTTCAAAGTTGAAAGTTTGCAATAATTACGGTTTAGTTTTACATTATTTGTCAGAGATAATGTGTCTGTCATAATCTGGTATGTCTTAATGCAGGTTTATTTAAAAATCTGAGTTTCCTGAGATTCAAGGGTTTGTAACAGACAAAACCATAATAGAAGGGGAAAATCTGGTTGTTTGAGCTGATTTTTATTTACTCTTTTGTGTACCTGGTGCTGTTAATTACGATAAAGTCTTTGAGATTGCTAGCTGACAAGCAGACTGGCTTGCTTCCATTTCTGTTTAAAGCTGAACAGCAAATGACAGTCAATATGCCAGGTCTTCTAATATAAAAGAAAGATAATGTAAATACTGGACATCTATTCCCCTGATTTATGTTAATATCATTGCATTTCCATGGTCCTTTCAAGTGTTGATAGGCTCATAGCATTTGAGGCAGTTTTGGCATCAGTTTGGTGCATCCCAGTCTCCAGGTCGAGACAAAGATGCTATAAACAAATCTGTCTTATTGCATAGCTTGTTTCCTGTTATGGTCTATAAAACCTTGTGTAATATCTTCATTCTGTGTTCTTTATATTCAGCTTAAAAAAAAGTTGTTAAAAGCTATGAACACTGAAACTTTTTTTTTTCCTTTTTACCCTGTACAGAAGAATATTTCACTGAAATAAAATGGGTTGTAAGGTGTAGCTGGAAATGATTGGAAATTGCTGTTCTGATTTCATTCCGTTCCAAGATATTATACATCCTTATTTTTCCATGCTAATGAAATAATAACCAATAAAATATATTATTCTGGCAACAAAAGCTAAAAGATTTCATCACTGCCCTCCTCTAGGCTAGACAGATGAGAACTTGTTTCAAGGTAGCATTTGCAGCTCAGGGCTATTCTGCAAACTTGAATGGACTTGTGGAACTAGTTGCAGTTTCCAGTAAACCTCTTACCTATGAATTCAAGTCCCAACATAGCTGGAGATGCCATTCTTAATCTCCTACGTGCCATATACGTACCGCTGAGTAATTGTAGAGCTGTGTGGCTAGTTCTGAAAGTACATACTTGAATTTTATATGTGTAAATTTGGGAGACTTGTATGTACAAACAAGTAAATTGAGCAGTTAACGCTACTTACCTGGCATCATCCAGAATACAGAGACTCTGTCTCGTGGTGTCCCTTGTCTTCTAGCTCAGTTTGACTTTTCTTACAAAGTATGAGATGTCTTTAACATAGTATTTCCTGTAAGAAAGTTTTCATCAGAATGTGTTGGCTTGTCTAATCCATCAGCAAACTCTCTTCTGTAAGTAGTTTATAGGGAACATGAATTTTGAAAATATGTTTAAAGGGTCAGCTGGTTCTCTGTTCTGTCTTATATAATATGTCTTTGCAAAATGCAGTGGGAGATGATGTATGGGATGCACTGGCTCTATTGTATGAAAGTGAGGAAAGGACGTTAATTTATGGACAAGATAATATCTAGTCTTTACCACGTGTCTGGTTTTTCGAAGTTAATGAATGGCACTGTCACTTTCCTTCTAGCCAGTCTAATAAATCATTAGATTTAACTCTCAAATGAAATGCATATGCTTAAAAATAGCAGTTGGCTTTGAGTCTTGTCAGGCAGACGTAGTGGAGATAAATGGTTATAATGATCCCACTTTTCAGTGTTGGCAAACTGGTAGAACTGAAAAATACCATCTTTCTCCACCCCTTGTCATTTAGACATGTGGGTGACTTGCTGTCTGAAGGTGGTCATGGGCTGGTTTTATTTAATGATTTCTGAACAGGTATTGGGATCTGTATTTCTAAGAACCCCACCCTTTCAGCACTCTAAAATAGACAGGCCTGAACATCTGATGTCTTGTGAAGCATTTCCCTGTCTGCTGCAGGTCTCAGCCCTGTACGCTAGGTAAACCGAACTTGAGATCATCCGTTCTTAGTGTTCCTACAGACACTAGCAGTTGTGCAGGAGCTGTTTCACGAGCTGCTCAAACATCCCCATTTAGAGTGTAGGTGCCAGGTGGACAGCTAAGGTTTAGAGTGCGATACTGTGTAGGTGCCAGGTGGACAGCTAAGGGGAGCAGCAGCTGGAACAATTCAGAATGTGTAGTGAAAGCTGGGGGTTTTAAAGTAAGCAGCCACAGACTGGCACCCTTCACAAGGGATCTTCCTTGCTTATAGGATTAAAGGAAGAAAACATAGGTGCTTACCACAAATATTTCTAGAGGTGACTATTTAGGATGTGAATTGTGTCGGAGAAGAGTTTCTTCACTGACTGCAGAGATAGTCTCCACAACTAGCAAAAACTAGAGGTGGGCCTTTTCTGAGTGTTCTGGCTTAAATGGAGAGTTTCACCCGTGTTGCCAGGTACTGTACATATTTGTATTATGAAGTGCATTCGCTCTCCTCTGACTGTCCTTAATAACCACATGTACTTCACACAGCCATGGAATCTGTATGTATGGTGGGCACCAGCATTATACTCAGAAGGCAACTTTTCCTTTCTCTATGATCAGGTATAAATCTTGCCCATAAGTATTTGTAAATCCTTTAAACGGATTTTGATGTGCCATTAACTGATGAATGTTGTAGTACAAACTCATAATTGACCATTCATGTGTCTAGAAGTATGCTTGTTAATTTGAGTTCACTCCATCTTAAGTTCTGGAGGGGCTTATTTTCTTTTTCAGCTGCTCAAGGTAAGGTTATTCAGCACTACAAAAACCATTAATTTCCAGCATTGCATTATAAATTGCTAAGAAGGGAATGCAGGCTTTCTTTAACATTGTTTTCAACTGAGGGAGCTGAAAAAAAAAAAAAGGTTTTAAAAAACCCTACTGTGGAAGATAAACAAGCAGGCTAATGATCACTGATTTTTTTTTTCTAATGAAAACATTTGTGAAAAGATGTGAAATAGTCTTTGTATTCAAATGTTCCTTTGGAATTGAACTTATAATCTCCAAATAAGACAACTATTTTAGCCAGTTTTATATAAAAATGTGAGCAAACATTTCAGCTTAGTTCTGTATCTTTATCATGATATACATAGTTATTGAAGAATCCATTGCAAAGCAGAAATAGTCTCTGTAGACGACTTCTTTTCAAAAAGACCCCAAAACTTTAATGTGATGGAAACTGACTTACTTTCAAGTCCAAATGCTTTAAAATGGGGTAGAATTTATTGAGGTGTGATCACACCCCTGGTTATATGGTAAATGTTCTCCCTGCTACTTTGCACCTACAACTAACAAAGTTACAAAAAAGCATGCTGCTTTATAAACTGCCTGACTGCTAGTCATTCATTTACAAAATTATTTTGCAGGCATGGATTAGGACTCGCCGTGTTGAGAACTGTACCAATGTAGAGGAAGCGTTTCTGCCTTGAGTAGCTTGCAAATTGAAATACTCAGAACTTTTTTTTTGCCTTAATACTTGGCTTTTAAATAAGCAGCCCTGCTCTTGCAAGTGCTCAACATACAAAGATGGTGCTGAGCAAAGTGATACCATTCATACTTCATGTAGGACACATGGGTTACCAGAACCAGAAGCAAATAAAGGATGGTAAACAAACACTTATACTCTTTTAGGATTTGTTTTGAGGTTTGGCATCATCCTGTGAATCTTGTCCACTTGAGGAATGATCTGTGGTGTGGGCTTGTTTTCCATTAGGATCTGTGATTCTTCTTCTAGATGTTACTGAATTTTGGTGAATATTTTCCCCTTCAGATAAAAGTTCCCTGCTCTGGATGCTTGTGGGCTTTTTGCTCCTTTTTGAGGTTCTTTTTCCTTCTCTGAAAAAATAAGTATGAAGAGTAGGACATATCTGGACATAGTCTGCAATCCTGTCTTTGGAAAATAAGCCAAGGGACAAATGTAGATATACATACAAATGTGGAAAAAAATGTTGATGCTTGTGTCATTTTGAAGAACCGTCCAAAAATTTGAAAGGTTGAGATGGATATTAGCAAACAGGAACATTAAGACAGAACTGAAACTCTATGAAAATCCCTAGAACTGACAATAGCTGTTTATCAAAATTACTATATTACGACTTGTAATGTGCAGAAGTCTTACTTGGCTTTATTCATCTCTTTGTGCATAGTGTTGAATAAAGTAATGTCTTTTAAAACAGAATCGATGTTATGTATCATTTGTTTGATCTGTACCAGTTTACGGTAGATTTTTCTGCAGTTGTGATGAAGGAAAAAATACAAACTTATCTAAGTGGAGTATTGAAGTCTTGCTAAAAATAAATAGGCATCTTTTTTGCCTCATAAAGCTGATGGTATTGCCCACAACAGAAGAACTTGTGTCGAAGGAACGTACTCTGAGTTGCTGTAGTACTAGCCGTTAACTGGTTTGTGCTGGCACAGCAGCTGCTGTGAATGCTCAGCTCTTGGGATGCCACTCAGAAGGTTAGTGGCTGATGCAATTTACATTCCCTGTATAGGAAATGACTAACTGCCACCTTAGTGGGAAAGAGAGATTGAGGGTTGTTTTGGTTGTAGGTATTTGTGTGTGTGTGTTACAGTAGACACCTAAACCAGTTACGTGAAAGCTGAAGCAGGTATGTTTGTTAGCAATTCAGTACAAAACCTGTTTGGTTTTGTACATTTTCTGTTCCTTACTGCATTGAAGGTCACTTAGACCTGTTCTGGTGGTGGGTTTTTTTTTTTTTCAGTGGAGTAAGATATGGGGAAGGATGTTAATTCTGGTTGGGGGCAGGGTGGTTATTCTTCTGTACGGAAGTGTTTTGTAATTCTTTGCTCGGTGTTCGGGAATAGTGACATTATGGCTAATATGTGCCATATAAATAGCAATGCTTAGACTGTTAAAGTAACTTTTTTTTTTTTCCTGCTTCTGTAATAGTTTCTAATTTCAGGCATACCAGATATTACTGAGTTCTGATAAAATAGGTTTCTTTGAGCAGCATGCCTCTGGAGTAGGGAAGTTAATAATGTCCAGAACTCTTGTAAAAGATAAATTTCTCTGAAGGAAAGATTTGCATAACCTTGAGCTTACAGCTTAGACGTAAAAATTGGATGGGGCTTTGTGATGTCATGCTGCTCTTGTTTCTTTTTTTGTGTAACTGAAACTGTTGTTTCTTTTGTGTGGTCTCACACCCTTGTCCTATTGGACAAGTAACATCTTGTTCTCATGGAAATAATGAAGCAGAAAGCCTCAGAAGAATTGTGGGGTTTTTTAAGTCGCTGTTGTGTCATTTGTAGTGCAGGTGTTTCTTTTGTGATTGCCCCAGAAGTGAGAGGGTGTATGTGTGAGGAAATGTAGTCTGACCTGCTCCTTCAGGTGTGCCAGGCAGAGGACGTGCAAGAGGCCATGCCTCTTGAACCATCTCTGGGAGTATTTTATTAAACTTGCAAGGTTCTGGGGTTTTTTGGTTTTAATAGAAACAGTGCAGTAGTTCT
>NW_010237694.1:10803-23901 GCF_000690775.1 Eurypyga helias
ATGCAGGGGAGAATAAACAGAAGTAAAAACTTGGTAGGTATGTTTGACTTCTGGGTTGGGAGAAGGGTGGTATCCTGAGAGCAAAACAGATGTTAGTAGTACCCGCTGCCAGCTGTGAACTAGCAACAGTCTGTGCAAAACTGCATTTGTCCTAGATTTGCGCTCTGTGCTTTCAGCAGTTCACTTCCCTCTTCTCCACCAAGTCTGCAAGTATTTGCTTTAGGCAGGATTACTCTGTCCTGTATCAAGACGACACCGGCTTCATTCATTCCTCTTATGGTCAGATTGTTAGGTGGGTTGGCTCCTGAGCATTATTGTATAGAAAATTGTGTAAAACTTGTCATAAGAGTGGCTGAAATAATGTTTTCTGTAAGTAAAAGAAAGTGCTATAAGCATCAACAGTGTAGTGTGTGGAAGAATCACTTGGATACAGCGTATCAGTCTGGTTTTGCAGGGTTTGCAGTGTTGTGAATGTGTATTTTATGACTTCAGTTGACAGTGTTTGCTCTTGATGGCCTGAAGATTTAAGGTTTTCCATCATGCAGTTACTTGAGTTAAGCAGATTTGCTGCATTTAAATTGTACTGATACGTCATGCAAATGACTTGTCTTCCCTTGTTTTCACTAGAGGTGTTTATTTTTAAAGTCTCTGTAGAGGTGGAGAGGGGAAATAGCCTTGCAAGTAGGCAGTAGATCAGGTAGAACTTAAGAAAAGTTAGGGAATGTCCATTTGCTGAAAGAGGTTGAAAGATATTTTGAGGTGTAGAGTGAGGATCTTAACTCTACACATGAAGGCGCTTGACTCAGTACCCATGAAGACATCTGTCCTTTTACCTTGCTCGGGAACTTACTTCTTAAAAGGTGCCTCTAGTTAGGATGGTTTTTTTTTGTTCCAATACTTAGTTCTTGGCAGGAGGAGTGTCTTTTTATGACCTTACCTTTCTTCTCTGCTGCTAAGAACAAAACAAATTCCACTGCTGTCCTCTTTTAGTTATACTCTTTTTGTCATTTTGCCCCATAAATTTTGTGTAGCCTCTTACAAACCCAACCAGAACTGTAATGCTTTTGAGTTTCAACGCTGCCCAGAGTGTGGAAAATCAAAGATTTATAATGGCTGCTCTCAATGTTTAAACTCCCCAGCTCAAAATACTAGTTACCAACGAGTGAGGTAATCAAGATGAAGTGCTTGGATTTTTTTCATTAGTTTCATGTTAAGGATTTTACTTTTGCAGCTTAACTTTGAGAGTAGTTTGGGGTATTGCAGAACTTAATTGCTTAAAAAAAACCCCAGCTTATCACTTGTTAATCATTTGAGGTAGGGGACTTAAAGTTTACTACAAGAGTAAGTCTCATAACTGTTGTAACATGTAGCTTTCTGCTGATTGCTTGTTCAGGTCCCTATTACCAAATATGTTACCTTTTGAATTTCATGTTTTTTCTTTCAATTTAAGCACTTTTATGTGCTTCTTTCAGCGCTAGCAGGTAACATGGCTGCAGCTTGGGTCATATAACCTAGTTTTAAAGATCAAATTACATTATCATATGTAGAATTAAATATTCTGGCTTTAGTAAGCATGGAGCACTTTCAACCAGTGTTTTTTGGGTATGTTATTTGTAACGAAGAACTTGTTTGAAAGAATTGGTTTTCATTATATTGGGAACCTCCCAAGTAGTATGCTGGGTGTTGAGATAAATGTTGAACTGTTCAATATTCTGAACTTGGATGCTGACTCTACTGCGTAGGTGAATCTGAAGGAAAAATAAATATCCACTCAAGTTGCAGAAAGTAATTTTGTACTGGAGTACTATTAACTTTCTGAAATAATCATTTCTCACACCATCTGTGTTTGCTCACCAACTGTAGATCTTCACAGATTGTGTTCCTTTTCAGCATGTCAATCACTATCAATTACTTCGAGGTTTGAGTAAGTTACCTGCTGTAGCTTTTTGAATAGCCTTTGAAGGAGGACAAGTGAAGAGGAGAGTAAGCATCCCTCTTAAGTGAAGTTAATTTCAGGACAGTTTAATGTTGTCAACTATTGGCAGTGTTAGAACTTGCTTCTCTAGATGGGCTGCAGGCTTGTACCAATGCAAAATAATAAAGTAAGACTGAAGTCTGAATTATGTTTGACCGCTTGGATAACACGACCCGCACACCGCGGTATTTGTTGAGCGGATGGCTCGTAACGTTATCCGTAGAAGATAGGAGCATGAATGACTACTTCCAGAATGCTCTTCATTATTGTTCTGTAGAACCTTCTTATAGATAGTTGGGGTTATTTTACTTCTACAGCTCATACGCTTGCGTGCATGTGTGGTGCAGGATGTGCAGAGTTAGCAGTTTGCTTCATCTGCATTATCATGGAAGAGATAGGTGCAGGTAATCTGTGTGTCCTGCACTGTGTGCAAACCACTTTGTATGCTAAGGCTCACGACAGCAGAATTTCAAAAATGTTAGAGTATCATGTATCCTGTTTACTTCAGTGATTAGACTGTTAATAGGAAAGCATCAGTTAAGACTGTTTCCTTGGTTGCTTGTGAGTAAAGATTTTGAAAAATGAGTTGAGAAAACAATAAGTGAACTTTTTTCCTCTTGTGTCTTTACAGGAGTACCAAAGTCGGATCTTCTACATACAAGGTCTTTAAGGGGACACAAAGACTGCTTTGAAAAATTCCACTTAATAGCAAATCAGGACTGTCCGCGATCAAAGCTCTCTAAAAGTCCGTATGCAGAAGTGAAAAATATCTTGAGCAAAAAAATTAACTGGATCATACAGTACGCACAAAACAAGGATTTAGACTCTGATCCTGAAAGCTCAAAACCATCCCAGCATCAGCTTTTTAACTTCAGACATCAGACTGATAGAAAATTACTCCCACAATTTGACTCCCCGGTACCTAGATACTCTGCAAAATGGATAGATGGGAATCCTGGGGGCATCTCGAGCTGCTCGCAGACTCTTTTGGAACAAAGAGAATCCACTGATTTCAGACTCGGTGTGTTACAAGAAGCAGGTGCTACCTTCTGTTGCAGCAGTGTTCTGTGGTCTAATCACAACCAGGCCCAGAAGGCTGAAAAAGCCAAATGTGATTCGCTTACCAGTGTTTGCAGAAGACATCCTCAATACAGCAGGGAAGAATGTAAGTATATGTCTATTTACGCACAGCCTAGCAAATAAGGGCGTTCTCTGAAGTTTCTCTTGACCACATGCTGTCCCCACAGGGCAGCATCTCAGTTCCCGAAATCTAGCTTTTAACAGTTTGGAGTTACTGTAAAATCTGTGAAGAACACTACGTGGCTGAGCAAATAGGGTTTAGTTGGTGTGGGGTTTTGGTGGTTGTTGGTTTCTTAAATTTTCCTGTCAGTTATACCCCATTGTGATACAGGACATGTCTAATTTAAACAAAAAAGCTGGTTATGCTTGACTGCAGTCACTTCAGCAACTTCCTGGCAGTTGCACAGCCCTGCCGGTGAAGATTACTAAGCTCCTAAAAATAAGTGTTATATCCAACTTAGGCAATGCCTTGAGTTGCGTTTTAGAGGGCTGCCCTCTCTGCCCACATTGTTAATAGTAGCAGACTTTCCTTGTGCGTTTTACTAGATTATTTCTTCTGTTTATTGAGCATAAGAAAATGGGAAGGGCCTTCCTTATGCCACCATGTCCCCTTAAAGGTTGTTGCAGTAGACCTGAGCCAGTCTTTTGATGATTGTGATAGTGAAAGCAGTAGGAAATAATTTTTTCCGTTATTTAAGGCCGCTAGAAAAAATCTTTAGAAAAATCTAGAATGCTGTAGTGTCTCAGCACATGAAATGTGTTAGAACTAAGTTCTTGGAGATCTCTGATGTTACCATCCTACTTCTAGAACACTGCCTGGTCCTAAACTGGAATACATCCACTCTTCCTTTTGTAGATGAGGAAAGTAATTGGAAAGGGTTTTCTGAATTTCGAAAGACCTGAGAAAAGACAAAAGTTCTGGTAAAAAAATCAGTGCAAAAATTAGATGATGAAAAATAAGATAATAATGGAATTCAGAATGTCATAAGACACGGTGAGGAAGGTACTGTAAAAAGTTGGAATCAGTTTCTTTAGGCTTTCATTGTTTTAACAAACCTGTCCTTGCAAAGTTCAGTCATTTCTCATTCTTTATGAAAGGATTGTAGTTAACTGCTGTATGATGCTTCACATTGGCATTTGTAGTGAATTAGTAGTCTCAAAGCCATAAATCAAAACAGATATGCTGTGCTGTTTGACCACCTGTCCTCAGGAGTCATAAATTGGGATTACATAAATCAGAACAGTAGTTAACAGAGGAATTATGAAAGCTTGACCTGGCTTATGGGGTTATCTAACTGAAGTTAGTGACTTGGAATTTCTCTCTCTGATCTCTGATTTTGGGATGGGAACAGAAATCTGTTTTGAGCATGATAACAGATTTTTTTTTTTTCTTCTGACTGCTTAATGCACTTTTGGAGCATTTTTTGCTTTGTGTTGTAGGTATTTGTTTAATCCTTTTTGCAGTATTTAGCTTTAAAAGACATTCATTTGAAGACTCTGATTATATAAAATCTGTATTTTAAAGAAAAACTGTCAGAGTTTCTCTGCCAGAATCGGGTACCTTCTTATTGCAGTGCCACCACTGTGAAGACACAGCAGTCTACTATGAAAATCTAGTGTGAATGTAACTGCAAATAGTTTGGTCAGTATTTCTTTATATTTTACTTCCGCTATGGATAGAATGTTGTATCTCTTAAATGTGGTGTCCTGTGCCTTCTCCCTTCCCCTTCTGTATGACAGTTCTGTGACATGAAACAGTCCTGTCCTGATACACACACAGAAGGTGTGAACCTGCCAATCTGCTACAGTTGATGAAAATAATGAAGAAATAGGAAGTAACATCCTACCACTAGGTATAAAAGCGGGGGGGAAAACCCCAAACCCTTGACTTTTTTGTAAAGCTGTCAGTTACTGGATTAAATCCAGTCAGTGTTTGCATGGAGTTCAAAAGGTGGTAAGATGTGAGAAAGGAATCTCCAGTTGTATTGCTAGCCAAAGGTAGAAAGGAGCTCCACTGCACCTGGCTGTTGGAGGAGAAAGGTGAATCCGTTTAACTCTGAAAGGCCCTTAGGTCTTGCATAACAGGCAGGCTATCTCAGCTATTGCCAGCTTCTTTGGTTTGGCAGCACTGGTAGAAAGTTAATATCCCACAACTGCAAGATGTGAGAGAGGTTGAAAGAGGAGGCTTAGGATAATTGAATAGTTCTGTGAGTAGGTAAAAAACATCCTTTTCAGAACCTAGGTTTTAAATTTGCAGTACAGAAACCTCTTGCACTGGGAAGTCTCTGAAGAGCTGTATGATTGCAGCGTGGGTTTTTCCTCAAGTATGCAGTGAGAGCTTTGCTAAGCTGCCGCATTGTTTAAAAAAGCTATTTAAAATATTTAAAAATGAAAAGGTCTTGAAGCTTGTTCAAGTGCCCTGCATCCTCCTGTGGTGATCAGGACTGTCACTTTTCACCGTGCTGCCAGGGGCGTCTGGCAGCAAGCATGGCACCAACCTGTGCCCTCCACTGGGCTGAGGGGTCTTTAGGAAGCAGGTAGTGCTTCCCTGTGTGCTGCTGTTGATCAAGGGCAGCATGGAATACTCTCACAATTCCCTCTTCTGAGGTTTATGTATTTTCTGTGAGGATGATCAGTGTACAGAAAACCTGAGATACAGCAGGGCTTGTGAATGAATCATGCAGACCTTTTAGTTGTCACTAGAAGCATAGGACAAGGAAATAAGTAAACCTATTTTTATATGCTTGTTTTGTATGAGACTAACATTTATTCTTCATTGTTTATCACCGAGGTATTTAGTGGAAACTGTATATGTTATTCTTACATGCATAAAGCACAAAACTGGGTAGCCAAAACAGGTAGCTGTCTGCTGACAGTTGCGTCGGGAATCTGTTTCCTGTGGGCTTGCAAACGGAGCAGGATTTACCTCGGAATTGTCCACAATTGAACAGATGTACTTGCAGGGGTTACACTGTGGAAGCCAAGTTTTGCAGTCAGAGGAAGGTAAAGTAGTTAAAGGTGTCGAGCGATTTACAAGCATTTCTGATTCTGGATACTACTGTTCTGAGAGCTTGAATTTCCAGGGTTTTTTACATTGAAGAAGGGGCTTTCCGATGGAGTAAATCCTTGTCTGTGTCAGCATAAAAGAGAGAATTTTCAAACTTCCCACAAATAACTGATAAATAATGTTGTCTCTGACTTTCTGCCACCCATCTGTTGATTATTAGGATGCAAATGATGACAGCTTGAGAAAACAGGAGTCTGCTTAGGTGTGCTTATGTGACTTTGGTAACAGTAGTAACAGATTTTATCGTTACAGTGACTATGATGACTCCCGGAGAGTTGAAGCAACTTAATGAAAAACTGCTCAAGCAAATCCAGGGTGAGTTTTTCAGTATTCTTTGTGTTGGGCTTGTGTTGATTTGGAATAAAGAAAATCTTGTAAAAGCCATCACTATTTTTTTTTTAATATGAGTGAAATTTTAAACTAAAATCTCTTTCTTGTTTTACATGGAAACATTATATATAAACTTCTAGTTGCTTTTGTTATGTAACATCTCTTTGGGTGTTGCGAACTGGCACTTGAACAATACATTGTTTTCTTGAAGTGTTTTGACTGGAATCATAGAATCATTTAGGTTAGAAAAGACCCATAAGATCATCAAGTCCACCTGTAAACCCAACGCTGCCAAGTCCACCACTAAACTGTGTCCCTAAGCACCACGTCTGCATGTCTTTTAAGTACGTTCAGGGATGGTGACTCAACCACCTCACTGGGCAGCCTGTTACAATGCCTGACAACCCTTTTGGTGAAGAAAGTTTTCCCAATATCCAATTTAAATGTCCCTTGGTGCAACTTGAGGCCATTTCCTCTTGTGCTATTGCTTGTCACTGAGGAGAAGAAACCAGAAACCAACACCCACCTTTCTGCACCCTTCCTTCAGGTAGTTGCGGAGAGCTATAAGGTCTCCCCTGAGCCTCCTCTTCTCCAGGCTAAACACCCCCAGCTCCCTCAGCTGCTTCTCACAGGACTTGTGCCCCAGACCCTTCCCCAGCTCCGTAGCCCTTCTCTGGACATGCTCCAGCACCTCAATGTCTTTCTTGCAGTGAGGGGCCTAAAAGTGAACACAGGATTTGAGGTGTGGCCTCACCAGTGCCCAGTACAGGGGGACAGTCACTGCCCTACCGCTGGCCACACGGTTCCTGATACAGTCAGAATCAACTTCATTTCAAGTTACAAACCGATCCAATTTACCTCATGTCCTAAAACTATAAATTGGGGATCCTGTTTGGCTTGCAGTGCATACACCAAGCTGCCCTGGAACCAGAACAAGTGGTGTTCTTGTGTGTGAGGCCACTGAAACGCGGGTGCCTCTATCATAGTGATGTTCGACACTGCTGCTCACTTCTGTGGAAGCCCAGGGACCAAGTGCATTAACCTAGTACTGTTCTTGCAGATGTCTTTGAAGAGCTGACGCGGCAGGTCCAAGAAAAGGACTCTTTGGCCTCAGAGCTCAACGTCCGTCATATTGCTATTGAGCAGCTGCTGAAGAACTACTCCAAACTGCCGTGTCTACAGATGGGACGGGCAGGGACCAAGTCAAATGTCCCCATATAAAGGGAATACAGCTTCTGTCCCCCTATACAGCTAACTTTCCCTAACAGCTTTGATAACCAGTAAGTAAGCTGCACGGAAGTTTAGAAGCTTTTGAGGAAACGGGCAGCTTTCTCTTTACATTCATAATCCATGAGAATTCTTATTCCCCTTTGTTTTTAACAAAAAAGGCAAATATTTTAGGTGTTAAAATATACTGTAATAAGGTTTATTCAGGCTTAGGGATTTCCTCCCCGCAACTACGCATGAGCCTTGAAATTAATTCTGTGTTTTGTTGATAACAAAATTGTTTCTGACAAAGAATGACCTGAAGCCTGTAACTGCCTCCTCCATTCAGAGGAAAAATAAAAATTTGAGTTTTGATCAGGTCTGATCATGTTACATCCAAGAAAGCTTTAATGGGAGAACAGTATTAATGAAACTCATGTTTTCTTATTTATTATGAGCAATATTTTATTACTGAAATTTTATACTAAATAAATATCACTATTTTAGGTACTTTTCCAGACCTCTTTGTAAAATGTCTGAATTACTCCATGTAATGTTTATGCCTTGTGTATGGTTGTTTATCCTTTTTCAGGCCTGTATCTTCCATGATACAATATTTAAAAAAAAACCCTCTTGCTTCCCAAAGAGATGAATTTCACATTTAAGAAAAAATGTGGTGATGCATCACTTATTTTTATCAGCTTTGTAACTGAAGAATCTGGTTCATGAGAGATGTTTAAAAAATAAAGAAGCACAGTACATTCTTAAAGTTAAAAAAAAAAATATTCCATATTTTGGTTTTAATGCCTAGAAGTTGAGGTTGTTTTATATGTGTGAATTTTTCAATGCTGAAACGTTACTTTGAAGAAGCTAAATAAATTTGTAATACTATGTTACCTTGTTACGATTTTTTTACAAGTTGTATCAGAGTCTGATCAAGTGTTTTGATTTTGAAATGCAAAGAGTAATTACACATTATAAAATAGAAGGTCCCTGAAAGGAGTTTGGAACAGCTGGAGAGAGCGCATGAGTGGGGACTTAGAACTTCTCTGGGTCTGGGTATTTTGTGGTTCAGGAGGGGAAAAAATCGGTAGGGTCATTGCTTGTGTATGTCAAGTGGGCTTGTAAGCGAACCCCTGGTTACAGCTGTCAGGAGATGGGTTAATCTCCATGTGCAAGTCTGTCAGTCCTACTAGAGAAGATCTGAGAGATCTAAAAGTGTGAGGTGAGAGAGAAATACAGTTGTTACTCATATCTGTGAAAATGACCATCATACAGCCTGAGAGAAACTGCGTCTGGGGTTCCCGGGCTGTCTGGTCAGTCTCACGGGGGTCTGAATGTCGGTTCACTGGGTAGGGAGGAGTTAACACTCGCTGTTTGCTTTTGTGGAAAATAAAAGCGTGGCACCTACACTCTAAGTCCTTCCTACTGTGTTTCGAAGTGTTTTATTTTTGTTATGTTAGACGGGGGTGTTTGGTGCAGGCACAGTTGAGAGGGGTTCTGCTCTTTAGTTTTTCAGAGATTTTTGGGTTTTGGATTATAAATAGGAAGGATAGCTTTTGGGATGTGTAAGCCATGAGAAACAAATTTGTTCTATGCTTTGCCCTCAATATAATTGTGAGTCAAGGGAAAAGGAAAACTTACCTAGCCTATGTGCTTAAAAGAAAATCTAACTATACAGCTTTTTTTTTTCTTAAGCTCCAGGTGCAGAGGGGGTCAGCATGTACCCCAGCCACCTGGCAGCTCTGGACTGGAGTTGCTGCTGCATGTCTCCGTAGCCGGGAGAAGTTCAGGAAGATAGACAGTCGCTGTGTTCTTGGTTTAAAATAATGTGCTATGAGAAGGTGTTCCATCCCATAGCATGCATTGGATTTCTTTCCTCATTGCTTCCCTGACTTTCACTGGGAGAGATCTCTGGTATAAATCTTGCATTAACTTCGGGTTGTTTCTGTAAATCCTGCATCAGATTTGAGCTGTTTCTGTGTATGAAATGTTGGTTCTTAGGGTATTTGGATACGAGATGCACGCATCTTGAGTAATAAGTGAACAAGCTTTAACAAGGCAGAGGGGGACAGACTCGTATTTGCAAAAGTGGTATTTGAGGCTGCGAACACCTGTCAAATAAATCCAGTTTGAGAGTCTAACAAACAGCTTAAAACTACTCAGTTTTCATGTGCATTATAAGCTATCGATTATTTAAAATGGCAACAAGAGCTAGCCAGAAACTGGTAAACTTGAACAGAAGGATCTTACTGAAACGTGGTTTGAAAACACAGGCAGACTTGCCACAGGTGGTTGGGTTGGGGCTTTTTCCAGTTCCTAGTGGTAAAGGGCAGAAACTTAATTTTTTTTTTTTTTTTTTAAACAAAGGAACATATATTACCAATAACAATATTCACCCAAACTGAATCCTGAAACCTTTGTTACTTTATTTGTATAGCAGTGCCTGGAGCCCTCAGCAGTGAGAACACAGCTGCACCTAAGGCTGGCTTGGACAGTAGTTAAATTCAAAGAGTCTTGCTTGATCAGGATGAGATCTGTACGAGTGTAAGAGAGCCCACCGCAAAGTTAGATCCACGTATCCACGTAGGAGCTTCATCTGTTATTTTTATGGAGATTCTTCTGGTGGTTTGGAAGCAACTCAGTAACTGCATTGAAAAGTGTTGCTCCCTCCCTTTTTCCTAACGCGGGATTTCCCGCTGCGCAGGGCTATTCCGTTAGCGCCCCGGAATGGTAATGCATGTGCTGGCTGCTGTGCTGACAAGCCATTTCCAGAAAGTGGGTAGGGGGCTTGAGGTTTGTTGCTGCTTTTTAATTAATCAAACACTAGGAACAGAATTGATTTTATTTGGTTTTATTAGAAATGTTTCTGCCACATAACACGTTTTAGATAATGACGTTGTTTATGTCAGAATCAGAAATGCTAATTACATGTGGCAGATATGTAATAGATTGCATGGACAGTTAAATTTGTGTTGAAGTTACAAGATTTAGATTGACATATTTAAATACTGAGATTTAATTTTGAGGGAAGTGTAATAAAGCAATCTGTTAATTTCTTTTTCAGATTAAAAATTAGTAATTTTTCCCCAGGATTTTTGGTTTTAAGACCTAATAAAATGTTGTTTCTGTTTCTTTACGGGATATTACATTAGTGACGTAAGACTGAAACAATATTGAGCTGTCTGTAGGAACAGCATTGACGCCATTAAAGTCGGGTAGGTTGTATGTTAAGAAAAATTTCACGCAGTAACTGTGGTTCTAAAACATGATACTTCTGGCTGAAGAAAGAAAGGGTTTAAATTCATAAAGCCTGCAAGTAAGACTGTTTGGTTTTCTTAAAAGTTGGTTTTTGGGTTTTTTTTTTTTTTTTTTACTGTGTTGTATGAAGCAGCCCTCTGTGCACTGTTGTGTGAGCGACAATGAAATGTGTTAGCATCTCTTGGCTTCAGGTTTTTAAAAAATGGACTTCATGAGGATGTTAAGATGGTGTGTTGGAATGAAGGGAAGTAGGAATGCCAGTGGCTGTAGCTCTGGAGGCAGATGAAATTCTGCAGTAGGGCAGAAAATACCAAAAGATGCTACTAAATTACTGTTGTTTGGTAGTGTAATAATAACACGAGTCGGTGGTGGATCCCACAGTGGAATGTTGCAGTCAGAGTTGTGTAGGAATGTTGTGTAATGGGTCTCTGTGGCTATATTCATAAAACGGATGGGATATGTTCGTAGATATCTAAAAGGAGAACTTGGCTAAGAATTTTTTTCTGCCTTTTATTTGAAAGGGTCTAAACATTTGTGGTGCTTTTCTGTGTGTTTTGAATATGGGCAAGGCAGGGTGTTGGTCTGTGGTCACCCCAGCACATAGCAGCCTTCATTGACTTCTGGTGGTACACAGTACCTCTGTATACAGCACGTACATGTGAAGTACATAGAGCAATGCGTGTTACAGAGCATGAATCAATGTATCCTGTAAGTGAAGAAACATCACTGAGGATTGGGTTTATTAACCAGGGGTAGCCTAACTGGTTTTTTGTAACACCAGTTTGGTACAGGTACAGTAATTCCTCTTTAAAATATTTTTTTCTTCCTCATATAGCAGAAAAAATAAGTACTCTGAAGCTGCTAACGATAAGGCTTCTTTAATCCCCCTAAAGAAAGATGAAACTACTGAAAAATAGTTTCACAGTTTTCACCTTTCCAGTGATTTCTGCTAATCTGCTGAAGCTAAAAAATACTGTGGGAAGTCAGTGTTAAGGGGCCTGCGGGAGGAGAGGTAGCAGTTTGTGGCTTCCAGTAGATACATTAATTAGAAGTCAAAATCCAAGGCAAACAGACTTCAAAATGAAAAGGTTGTAGACTACAAGTTACTCTGTTCAGAGCTGTGCATTGGAATAAGCAGTGAGGGACTCCTTTCCCGAGATGTTTTTAAAGAGTGATCCTCAACGGATGTTTATGTGGGCTGCGCTTGTGAAAACCAGTCGTGCTCCTGTCTGACTAGAGGTTTGTTTCAAGTGCTATCGCTTTAAATTCTTTGTGTGGCTCATCTTGAATGAGGCCTTTCTCAGGTGCCTTTATTTAAGGATAGATGGTCTTTCAGTGTGGAGATAGATGTGAAGGACTAATTGTGTGAATTTGTGAGTTATGTGAATTTGCAATTAACTTTGGAACACACAATATTTTTCCTCTCTCAGCACGCTATAGGCTTCGAAGAGCTTGATAAGCAACAGTGTCTTACATAATGCTGGTGCAGCTGCCATTCAGAACACGCTGGACCATATTCCTTGTCCAAAAGCCCTATCACCCAAACAAAAAAAAAAAAAAAAGGCTTTAAAAAGTGCTGAATCCAGTCGTGGGAAAGATGTGCTCACCTACACCACTAACCAGCTGGCAGGTCAAACTGGTCTCCATCAGCCTGAAATCTTCCTGTGCATTTTTTCCAAGCATGGAATGAGCGCTTATTTTTATTACTTGTACGTACTTGCGAAGCATTCCCTTAAAGCAACTCCATCTCAACTGCTTGGTGTGTTTTCTCTGTATAATCATCTCTTGAGAAGGAAAGGAGTTTAATTTTTGAAGGCATTTTGGTGCTCTGTATAGACAGGCAAAGGAAAGGGGAGGAAAAGGCAAGGCCTTTGTTATCTTTTGCTTAGCTTTTTAAAAGATATTATTAAAATTTCTCATTACAGTGACCAACAGGTGATCATAACCTCAGAGGAGGCAGTCAGTGCACATACCCAGGAGGCACAGGCTGGCCTTCAGTGAGCCCCTGTCAACATCGGGCTCCACTAACTCTGTACCGTCAGATGAGGAGGAGTGGGAGGAAGCCCCATCTTTTCCAGCCTCCACCCGTCCCAAATTAAACTGTAAGTCTGCCTCGCTTGAGATAGCTCCAGCTGGACCCCAAGAGGGGCTGGTGAGCAGCTGGCATGGGACTGGCTCC
>NW_010237694.1:23934-29409 GCF_000690775.1 Eurypyga helias
CTCGCGGCACCCGCCGCCTGTCCTTGGGCTTGCCAGGGAGAGGGCTGGGGCGAAGGAGAGCAGCTGGTACCGAGGGCATGTTTTTCTGCTGGGTGAGAGCGACCTGACAGCGCTCAGAGCCCAGGCACTCAGCCACTGGGACCCAACACAAACCCAATCTGTTGCTTGGGAACGAGTCCACTGGTTTTCTTCCAGTGTGACAAGTGGCCAAGGTCATTGGCTTGCACTGATTGGTGTACTTGCTAAAATAACATAGAACCTAAAGAAGAATTTGAGTTTTGGCATAGGAGTTACAGACATGGTTCCAACGGGAAAAAGAAACCAGCTACTGCTGCCAAGAAGCGATAGTCCTACAGTGCCAAAAGAATAAAACCAGTAGCCAGATGCTTTCACCCATTTCCTTATTTCTGCTCCATCCTATTCAATCACAACAAATCTGTTAATTAGCTGCATTGACCAAAATCAAGTGCCTAGTGTTTAGATTCAACATTTCAGTGTTCGGTGCTGCATTATGGTTAATGTAAGGTCTTTGCTAGCTCTAGTTTTGTACTCATTATCTTACGCACGCTGCATGTCGTTTAGCAGATGAGGTTTTCCACACAGGAAAAGTCAGATGACAACAATATTCTCATAAAAGCAGATCATTTGAACTCAGTAATAGTGTTCATGTGTAAATAAAACACCTATATGTCTGTGAATCTCAACCACAAGCATATTTGTTGTTTTTATCTGGCCAAGGTGCTTTAAAACAGTTCCAGGAGTGACAGTGGAGTGACCGTTTCAGCATCATCTTCCACAAGACACGAGCAGGTCCTGCTAAGGAAGTCACCATGGGGATGTGTTAACCCACCCTGACGGGTAGCTCAAGGCTTTGCCAATTTAGCTTTGATGTTCTTCATGTTGTTATCAGGGAGGCGAATCCTAGACACCCCATAGCTAAACGTGAGAGGCAGCTTTTTGCCCTGCTAAAAGCACATGGCTTCATGGCCATTTATATTATTTATGTTAACCTTTGACTTCTGCATCAATTTTTTAGCACCCAGTGCTCTTTTCTGTAGGGCTTTATGAACATTTCTGGTTTGTTTGATACTCACAAACCTTTTCTAAGGCATGGCTGGAGCAAGACTAATCTTTTTTAAAAACTTGTTTGTAGCTGCATGTTACCACCTGGGGAAAAAAAAAAAAAAAACCCAAACCATTTTACATAGCTGATATAAGCAGGGAAAATAGCATAGCATAGCATTACAGTTTTCAGACTCATCTGATTGTCACACGTTACCTGTTTCGCTGCTAAACCCCACCCCGTTGGTGTATGATCCTGACATGAGGTGTCTGCTGCAGAGGCTGTCCTTTCGCACCTCCAAATGCCAGCAGCCATAGCTCTGACGAGCTCCTGTGCATTTATGTGTTGGCATGAGGACACAAATCTGTCGCCGGCACCAAGCCTTTGCTGGAAGGATGCCTTCTCCTGCTCCATGAGTCTGTGCCCAAAGCTGCCCAAGGTGCGCGCCTCTGGGAAGCCCCTCGTGCTGCCACCGCCACCTTAGGAGGACTGCAGGTGGGAGTCACCCAAAAAGGGGTGAGAAGCTGGTCAGGGTGAGCAAAACCCGCAGGTGCACCCCAGGTCCCCCAGCAGCCTGTATTGTTCCCCAGTACATGAGTGCATAGACCGGTCAAACACTGAATAAGGTTTAAGGACAGTGCCTCTGCTTTCCCCTTCAGTGAGTCCCTCTGTTGTGGGAATGAGGGGGAGGAGGAGTGAAGCATATAGAAAAACCCCCACATACGTGATCACCTCAGCAATGCCTGCCTCACCATGACTACATTGCTCTGCTAACTTTTAACTCTGTCATGGCAAAACCAGAACACTTCATTTTGCACGCTTAGCTGCACGTGCATATGCCTTATTGCTGTTTGTAAGACAGCATCATACTTTAGCTCACTAGAGCCAAAGCTGGTCACAAGAAGGCTGTGAAACAGTCTTTCTAGCTGTGTTACTGGAATTTTTGGGATGTAACTGTGGCTGTTTCTGCAACTACAAAATGTGGCAACACTGCATTTGATTGCAAAGCTTAAGCTGTTTATGTCTGAGAGCCTCTACAGCTGTGTGCCATACACTAGTGCCAATATGTGCTACTTCTCAGCCTTTAGGGAGGATTAATCCTTCCAGAAAGTCTCTGAAGTGGACAGCAGCATTCTTCAGGCTTATTCACAAATGTGGAGCCCAAAACACAAACAGAAGGTGTTTTGTGCAGTACAGTCCTTGCTCTGGTAAATTCAACATTGCCTGAGACCCAGTGGCAACTACTCTCATTGTTCATGGGTGAAAGCTTGTCTTGCTGGACAAGATACCAGTAAGTATGCGTGGTGCCTGGTCATCCATAACAGGATGGTTTTTCTGCTGCCTTAGAGAGGTAAATGTTTGTTATTGCTCTGCAGTTTAAATTTGATGATAACCTCCTTCTCCTCCCACCAGCAACCCCTGCATGAAATAAACTGTGCATTCCTATAATTTTCCCCTCTGATATGAGTCAGCTATTTTATATCACAAGACTGTATGCCACTTTTACTCTGAACTGCTGCTCTTTTGGAGCCAGTTTTTACTTTGTGGTGTGTCTTGAGCTAAGAAACACGCTGCAGTTGGAAGCCCTGGGCTAAACATTGATAAAAGAGAAAGTAAAGTAATTTTTCAGTCCTCTGCTTCAAAAACCTATTGTAAACTCTCAGCCTGGCACTGGTGCTTATGAGAGCAGGGCAGAGCAGCTTGTCTGGTGTGTCACTTCCCCTTTATAAACTCTGCAAAGGTACCGTTGGAAATGATGGAGGAATCACTTGCAGGGAAAAGAAGTGCTGAAATCTATCAAGACTGATCAGGCACACTGGGAGATGACAGTGTAATTGAAAAGACGACCTAGCTGCCTGAATCCCTGTTTTTCTCAGGGCTTTTCTTCCCCACTATTTAATGGACGACGCTTTCTCGCCCAGGTCCAGAAGCCCTCAGCCAGCAAGGATGCAACTCCACCAATACCTCGCCTTCTTGGCAAACCGAGAGCCCCAAGGCCTGTCAGATTTTGAGCAGGCTACCTTGCACTGGCACGATGCTCTCCTGGCCAGCTGAGCCAAGTGGTGGCAACCCCACCGCTCTGCTTCCCCTCCATCAGCACTGGAGCACCCTGACTCCCCGCTGCCACAGCACAGTCAGCCGTGGCTTTTGCCAGCCCCCTCTGGGAGCTGCTCATTAACGAGGCAGAAAATCAGCAGCAGCCTTTGCTGCGGTCTCGCTGGCTCACGAAGGAGTGCCCATGCCTGGGAAGGGGCGGAAGAAGGTCGGACAGGCAATGGGTTGCATTGGTGCAACTGGTCGGATGAGGCTCTGTGCCTGCCTGGGCATGAAGCGGGCTGGGAAGTGTGTGCTGCCAGCTCCCACCTTGCGTGCTGTGCTGACTCTGCGGTGCGGCTCCCTGGTGCGAGGGAAGGCGAGGAGGTATGGTACTGTTTGCATCAAGGCATGTTTTAACCAGTGGGCCAAGGTGCATTTGCTAGCTTCACGTTTTCCCAGGTTTCATCCTCTTCCTCGTGCAGCCTCCTCTGCTTTTGCAGGCGGGCAGGCACAGCTCCCTGTGGCACTGTGTGTTTTTGGCTTGTTTTTCCAAACAAATCACTTCCCTGAGCTGATTCACAGTGCCACCTGACAAACGGCTGAGTCGACGCTGCTTCAAAGGGGAGCATCACACGGCTGGCCCTGGGAGCGTGCGCTGCTGGGCAGGGGGAGGCTCCATGCCCTGGGCAATATTCCGCTTACCCGTCTCTACAGGAGCAGGTTGTGGTGCGATTGCGAAAGCACTGAACTGCATCCACAGACACAGCTGGACAGTCGGTCTGCTGGGAGTCTTGAAATGCTTTTTTCTTGCACATTTATGTCCCATCTGAAGAACCAGCTGCCCTCAGGAGACACCAGCACCTGCACTCCTTAAGCTGTGTGCCCAGGTCTCCTCAACAGGCCCAAGGGCATCCTGGAGATTTTCCTACCAAGGGATCCTGTGGGACATGTGCTTTCTCAGCTGTAAACTCAGCGGCTCGAGAGAAGGAGAGACTTGTGCTTTGCTCGTGTGCCGAGCCCTTCACAAAACTGTCTGAAAGACTGCAGAGGCAGATTGATGGCAGGAGTAAAGATTTAATTATCATTAACTCTGAATGATGGAAGTGGCTAAGAGAATTTTACATAAAATCAAAGGTGTTCAATATCTTACAGAGTCAAATCCTGTATTATTTAAGACAACTTTTCACCTTTTCTCTAAAGCACAGTCTTCAATTGTAACAATTGTAAAACCTCACTTGGAGCTGATGAGATTTTGACCAGCCCTATCTGGTCAATCAAGTGGTGCAGCAGTGTGTCTGTCCTTGTTGATGCCAGAGGCTGGAATATCACAGGATTCGTAGCAAGCGGCTAACGAAACGCTCAGGAATAGAGTTCACTCTGAGGTAAAAATTAGTGTGGAATGAATTTCGGAGGCCCATTTCTGTTAAAATAAATTTTTGAAAACTACATTGGAATACATCTACAGCCTCTACTGCATCTACTGCCATCTAATGTTTTTTTTTCAAGTAAGCGAAACAAATTAGAGCCTGCTTCTGTAGTCGGATACTTGAGCACAGTCACCCATTCCTAGGAGGAACCTCTGAAGTTTGAAGATTTGTTTATATGAATCCCAAGCCAAAATTAATAGCTTAGGTTTTTTAGGACTTCGCAAAAGTTGTTGGCTGACAGTATTGTTATTTCTTTAGTCACACACTCACACAAAATAAAACCCCAGAATACAGCATTAAAGACAACCTATAATTAAGTTGGCTTGCTACAACCTGCCAGAATAACACACGTGACCTGCAGCATGCTTCTTTTCTCCAAGGGCTTCTTGAATACCACAGGTACTTACAGTTAGATTGCGTGGACTTCTGTCATGTGTTTGGCCGAGAGGATATGTGTTGCTTTCGTGGCTATTTAATAGGCTGTTTGATCTGTTTCCACCAAAAGGAAAAAAAATGTTGAGTACACTAAGTCTTTGCAATGAGGCGATTTAAAAGACACTAAGAAATTCTTAGGTCAGTCATTTCTAGGACCAGATGGGTTCTGGAAGAGTACAGAGGCAGCTCCAGTTATTCTACTTGCAGTTCAAAGTGTTTCTTTACAGGCCTGAACATGTCTATTCTGCAGCAGTCCCTGAAGTTTTGATGTGTGAAGGACTGGTGAGGGCCAGCTAAGCGAAAGAACTGAACAATGGCTATCATCTTCCCATGAGAACCTTCGTTGAAGGTCTCTGTCTATTTCCACGTGAAGATTACACAACGATGGTATCGTTCACCTTCAAAATTGCAAATACTCCTTTGCAAAAAAAGGTGAAGGGATATTGGAAGTTGGGAGAACACAGAGGGGAACACTTAATTTATAACCTCCAGGCTGGTGGAGCTGCTGAAACA